>NW_022900930.1:6648975-6658082 GCF_012274545.1 Fukomys damarensis | reverse complement strand
AAAAAAAAAAAAAAAAAAAAAAAATCTATTGATTTAAAAAAAAAACACACAGATTTATCATCAGATTACAGAAAACTATTTTTAAAAAAAGATTAAAATAAGATATATTAAATAGAGAGGAAAAAAGACAAGACAGTGGAAGGACACAATGAAAACCAAGGTAGGTAGATTGGTATCCTCTAGGTTTTACTCAGAAAAAAATAACTGTCAGTGTTGAATTCCACAACCTGTCGAAAACATGTTTTCTAAAATAAAAGCTTTTTGATACACACACCCATGTAGGATAATGAGTGGTCAAATACACACGATAGGTGACAACTGAAATACTTCTACGAGTAGAATATATCAGGTACAGAAGTTTTTCTATACAAAAAAATAAAGATCCCAAAAGCACAATATCCAAGGCCAATATATAAAGCCTTGAAATATTTTGATTTTCTAAACAAAAATACTAACAATATATTTTGGATTTTAAGACATTTAGAAATGTTAATTGTCAAGAAACAATATAGACAAGATTGAACAGGAAAATCTATAAGGTTTTATAAAAGTCTTACACTGTGGGGAAGGGAATGGACTGAGGGAGGGAATAAATCTGCCCTTTGGTGACAGTTTGGAAGACTGAATAAGCCCACAGTTATTGTCCTTTTCACCGGTCAGTGAAGTTAGACAGCTCCAAACCAGGGATTCAAAGAAGCTAAAAACAAAATGGTGAAATTCAAATGCCTTGCACAGTCCCACCCACCTCCAGGGCCTGTGACCAGTAGAGGACCAGGGAGAGGATTTCCAAAAGAGATGATATTAACAATATCAGTGAGCTGCACATCCCTCCCCCATACAATGGCATGTTAAACCTGGAACATTCAGGGCCCTACCCGTGATGGTGGGCTGGTTCCCACTGAAGAAGGGACACCCAGGAACATATTAACAGTCATGAATGGTCTCACAAACTCCCTCAATCTCTAAATGCATACTCACCCACCTGTACATCCTCTTGCCCACTCAAATCAGTTTCTGAAATGAAGAATAAAATGAATTACTCAGACAAGCCTTAAAAATCATACAAAAACAAGAAAATCGACACAACATCTACTAGATTATACTAAGAAAATTAATTCAAAGCCAATTGGAGTTAGAAATTACAAGACAGAACACAAGGAATACAACATCTGTTTATGAAAATCAATAATAGAAAACCATCCAAGTATGAGGAATGATCTCAGCCTACAGAATTCTGTGAAGCTTACAGAATATCACTCAACTATGATGAAGAAAGGCAGCTTCCTGTGACACAGCATAGTGAAATTCCCAGATAGCCAAGGAAAAGTCAGAATCTTTAAAGCTGCCAGTGGGGAAAAAATATGTATATATGCTTAACAAGAAACTCATTAAGATTACAGTGGACTTCTCAATACTAACTTTAAATGCCAGAAGAGCCTGGCGTAAAGGGTTTGAAGCCCTAAAAGGAAAAATCTTCCAACCCAGGCTAGTATGTCTTACAAAACTATCTTTCAAAGTTGATAGAGAGATAAGGACATTCCCTGACCCCCCCAAAAAAAATCTTACGAAATACGTGAACACCAAACTAGCACTTAAAATCTACCCAAGAATATTTTAGAGAGAGACAATGAAGTCAAGCCAAACATCAAATGCAGTCAGTACATCAAGTAGGGCAATTAGTTAAGCAAAAAAGGAAAAATAAATAACAACAGAAAAGAACACATTATTGATAGGGAGAACTTTTGTAAATAATCTAAAAACCTATAAAATGTTAGGAAAATGTAAACTGACTTTTGGGGTATCTAACTGTGGTCTGCTTTGTTTAGTTCAAAATTAACAGACACCAGAGGCACAGACCTTGAAGTGGGACATCTGGCCTCATCCCTAACCTTGAACACCCCCTTTCCTGTGCACTAGCTAGAAGAATCTTGAGGTAAACTCCCTAACTACAGAGAATTGTTATGTCTGGGTCAAAGTGAACTCTCTTATTACTGTAATTGGTACATGGGTAATGTAAACTGAGGAAATGAAATGTAACCACCTGAATGAGATCATAGCTGTAAAACCTATAAAAGAGGAAACTAACCCAATAGGAAGTCGATCACTGGCACTACCTTTTTGAATGTGATCGACCCTTTGCTGACAAAATGAACTTTTTATTTTACTTCCACTCAGCTCATCTCTATGTGCATGTCAGTTGCCAATGCCTTCCACAACATTTGGTGCTTTGGCATGGAAAGAAAGGGTTAGCTGACACGGCCCACGTTGGGTTTCAACCCAAGTTCCACTGGAGGGAATGGCTGTCCACCTCCTCTAAAGGGAAGAGCTGTGCCTCCAGGATTTCCTGGGTTCCCTTTCTAGGACTCAAAGGCCAGCTCACAGGCAGGAGATCTCTCATACCCAGAACAGAGACAGCAGAAGGAAGACAGTGAGTGAAATCTTCCATCAGAATCATGAGATTCTCTCAGTAACCCCTAGTTTGTTTTTCTTTTATTTTGGTTCTTAACTGAATGTTTGGGCAGATTACAGATTAGAGGGCTGAGATTACCCTCCGTTCTCTGCAATTTGTGAGGATTTATATACTCAAGTTGGACAAAATATAAAGTGCAGGCCTAATCACCCTATACTCTTTCCCATTTGCAAGGGTTTTGATTGTGCTTAATTTGTTATTGTGCTCTGTGTTATGCTTTGTAAGGGGCCCCAGGGAGGGAATGTGTTAACTTCTTGTATAATTGTGTGTATGAAAGAGATTCAGTTAGCAGAGTGAGTGGAACGAGCTATGAAAGCAATCAGTAGCCTCCTCTGTGCACCAAAACAAAGGGAGGCGATGTTTATGCTTAAAGATCGCCTTCCGAGTTGTGGAGCTTGTGTCTGGCCTGTTTCTGTGATTCCGTGGCCAGCATCTAATACGAACAAAATGGAACACTAACACGACAGGGTCCCTTAGTTCTGATGTGGCTGATAGTGGTCGAGAGACCCCACGGCTGGTCCAGGGAGCGTGTGAATGATACCCACTCTTTGTTTGTCCTGTGTCATTGCACGAGGGAATATTTAATGATCATGGGAAATGCAAATACTAAACCAACAATTCTTGAGAGCATGATTCATAATTTGAATAAAGGCTTTATGGGAGACTGTGGGGTAAAATTAAGACCAAAAGATGCTCAGGAAGCTTTGTGAGTTATCGTGGCCTCGGCTAAGCCAGTCTTGGCCCCCAGAGAGAACTCTAGATGAAAGAAAAGTTATCTCCCTTTGTTTTTAACTAAGACTTCGACAACTTGGAGCCTTGTGAACTCTGTCTTGGGGACTGAACAATCCAGCCTGGGAGCTGGTCAAGCTTCTGCTCCACAGCAATCAGCCACTGATTGCTGTTTAGTTTTGATCTTTGAATAACTACTGGATGAAACTGTGTCCTTCACATGGTGGACTTGCCTCAGAAAATGTGACAAATCCCAGTGCTTCCCTTTTGGAGGAGGTTGAGCTGCCTCCCCCTCCACTTGAGTTGCTAAGATCACAGGTGCAGAGGAGGTGGGGGCAAAAACATGGGGAAAATTGCTTGGCCTTACTGCACTGGAGGGTGCAGACAGAAAACCATGGTCAGACTTGAAGAGAATGGAACAGGGCTTGCACTCAGATTAGGAAGAACTAAAATGAGAAAATAAATCTTCGATGGATTGAAAACAGCTAGGAAAGCTCTGAAAAATGTATAGCAAAATAGAGAGAAAAAACACTCCAGGTTTTAAGAGCCCCAAGTCCAGGACTGTGTTATCAGCCTGGTGCTGCCTGCAAAGGTCTGGAATCCAAAACAAAGCAAGAGAAACTGCAAATGTGCTTTACCAGACATCAAGAGATTTTATAAGAAAAATCAAATTGCAAATTTTAACTAATTGATAAATGTATATTTTTTTCAATTTGAGTTAAGTTTAATTGGTTTGCTTAAAACACTTCTTGTGTACTGTAAATGCTTGAATTGTAATAACAGGGTTAACTTGCTCTTTTTTGTACTTTGTTGATGAAGAACTCAAGGTTAGTACTGTTCTATTAGCAGCCCATCAAAATTTAAAATGTACCAATCTGAGAACAGAAAACAAAAGGGGGACACTTTAAATTTTTAACAGCTGAAGACAAGTTTGTTATAGAAGGTTTATAGTAAGTGAGATGGTGGAGGAAAAATATTAAGAAAGCTATAAGTAAAAGAGATATATTTTTGATATGAAAGGATTTTGCATGTTTGTCTTGTTAGAAGGATAAAGACGAGACCAGAAGTCCTAGGTACATTGAGAAGGTGTGAGGAAGTGCTTTATCAAGGAAATATGTATGTTTGCTTGTTAGTTTCAAGTTTGTTATAAAGGTTTACATTTACAGAGGTAAAGAGACTTGCAAGTTAACCTTAGGACAGGAATTGACTACTTGGGTTCCCCAAGCCTTTACAGAACTGTTGAATAATAGAGGACACTGGTGGCTCTCAAAACATAGAGTCGCACAATATCAGACTACCTTCTTGCCCTCAGAACCTGACCCCCGACCATAACTGCCGCAGTGTCACCAATGAGTTGTTGTTGAGTCATCCTGATCTGCAGAAAATCCCACTGCCGGATGCTGAGTTTATCCTGTTCACAGATGGGAGCAGCTTTATGGAAAATGTGGTACGCTAAACTGGCCCTACAATGACAACTCAAGACGAAATGGTCCAAGCGGGACCCCTCCCCACCCGATGGCCAGCCCAGCACGCAGAACTTTGGGAATCCATAGAAGCTCTCTGACGGGGAAAAGGGAAAGAGGGTAAATGTTTATACAGACTCTTGTTATGCCTCTGCTACCCTATATATTTATGGCATAATATACAAAGGACATGGTATTCTCACAGCAGAGGGCAAAAAGCTTAAAAATAGGAAAAATACCGTTATTGGAAACAATGTGGGAATCTAAAAAAGTAGCAGTGATGCCCTGCTCTGGAAACCAAAATGGGGAAGATGCAATAACAAAAGGCAATGCCAAGGCAGACATAGGAGCCAAAAGGGCAGCTAAAAAGGAACTTCAGATGGAGATCCAAAGTCCCCCGCTGCTGTAAAATACTCGTAGTCCTCCCTGTGCTGGACTGCAAGCCCTCCCTTGCCCATTTGTAAGCTAGGGGACTGAGTCTATGTTACAAATTGGAAAAGTCCCCTTTGCAACCTATACTAAAAGGCCCGTATGAGGCGCTCATAGTTACTCCCACAGCTGTCAAGATGGCTGAAGTCCAACCGTGGATGCACCACTCTAGAACGAAACTACTGAGAACCCCACGGACTGCGACTCCGGGAGACAGAACACTCGAAATCCTGCTCTCACCACTCCAGAAGCTGGTGAGAGTGAGGTCTGTAATCAAGATATTATGGACCCTTTTATTGTGTTAAGTGGTTATGAATTATTTTGTTTTTTAAATGAAGAGTTTATAAGCCTAAGGATGGTAAGTTTGATAAAAATATGTGACCTTTAAAACTGTTAAGTGGGAAGCAGAGGGAGTCCCCTCATGTTTCTTTTTGATGCCTGTCCAAAAGAACATTATGGAAACCCTGGTACCATACTCGACTGTGGGGGATTTACACAAAGAAAGAAGTATTGTTCAGATAAAACTCAATATGGTTAAACAGTTCTACTGTGACCAGAAGTATTGGCAATTGTGATAACTGTAAAAAGGAAAGATGGAACCCTCTAAAAGTGTATACGGTTTGACCTTGGAAAGTAAGCTGGCTAAAGGGAATGATTTTTCATGTTTATATTACATATCAGTCAACTGCTAGGCATGGGCCTCAGAGATTAAAAAGATGGTCTACAGGTTAAAAAGGTCTGGAAGAGCCCCCCTCCAGAAATAGGGAAAATTCCTGTACTGCAGAAAATACAAAATATCTTAAAAGAGCATTCAAAGAATTATACAGGAATAGATCAATTGATGGAATTCATTCGCTGCTGCTACAGGCAGACCAGGAATTTAGCCTCTGATGGCTGGATTTGTGCACCACTCATCACAATGACCTACCAGGCAATTGGCATCGTGAGTGACCTGCCCTTAGAGCCAGTAAAGCTCACTACGTACCCCTTACTCAGCTACTCACTAGATACAATTGGTATGAATTCAGTGAGGGGTAAGGAGTTACCACAAAAACAAAGGCAGGAATGATAGTGAGAACTTTATAGGTAATCTAAAATCCTACAAAACATTCGGAAAATGTAAAATGACGTTTGCTGTCTCTAACAACCATCTGCTTTGTGCAGTTCAAAATTAACAGACCCTAGAGGCATTGACCATGGAACGGGACATCCGGCCTCACCCCTGACATTCAACAGCCCCTTCCTGTGCACTAGAATGGACAGAAGAATCTTAAGGTAAACTCCCTAAGTAGAAGGAGTTGTTACGTCTGGTTAAAGTGAACTGTCCTGTTCCTGTAATTGGCACATGGGCAATGTGAACTGAGGAAATGAAACTCAACCGCCTGAATGAGATCACAACTGTAAAGCCTATAAAAGAGGAAGCTGCAACCTAATAGGAGGTCGATCCCTGCCTTTCTGGATGTGATCGACCCTTTTCTGACAAAACAAACTTGTTATTTTACTTCATTCAGCTCCTCTTTACGTGTGCGTCACTTGCCAATTCCTTCCACAACACTTCTATGATAAATCCACACTTTTCAGTAGTAACTAACCATGTAAATGGCCTCAGTGCCCCCATTAACAGATAAAGATTGGCAGATTGGATCAAAAAACAGAATTCCCCTGTTTCATTCAAGAAACACACCTAATCAAAAAAATCATAGATGAAAAATCAAAGGATAGAAAAAATATTTCATTTACAAGAACCCCAAAAGCAAGCAAGGGCAACAGTTTTCTTCTCAAAGTAAATGTGAAGCCAAAACTGATGAGAAGAAGCAAAGAAAGCCTACAAATTAGTTAAGGGAACACTCAACAGAAAGAGATAACAAGTGTAACTATATACACATCAAATACTGGGGCACCTAACTGCATGAAACAAACATTGCTGTACATAAGGCAACAAATAAGCACCAACACAGTTACCGTGGGAGACCTCAGTACCCCACTTTCACAAGAAGAAATCAACTGAAAATGACAACACAGAAATATCAGAGTAGAACCACACCTTCAAACAAAAGGACTTAACAGATATCTGCAGAGGTTTTTACTTTACCACAGCAAAATGACCAGTCTTCTCAGCAGGACAGGAAACTTTCCCCAAAGCGTACTACATATTAGTCCACAAATTCAGCTTAAATAGACAAAGTAGAATCTAAAAGTACACCACATTTACTATCAGATCATATAAAACTATAAGTCCATCACAGAGGAACCCACAGAAAATGTATAAATGCCTGCAAACCAACATACTACTGAAAAATCAATGGGTAATAGAAGAAATCAGGAAAAAAACCTAAATAATTTCTAGACTCAAATGCAAGTACAAAACACCAGAACATATGGGCCAAAACAAACTGGTCCTAACAGGGGTGTTTAATGCAGCCAGGGCTCGCATTAGAAAAATAGAAAGAGCTCAAATAAATAACACAGCAATGAACTTCATGATATCCAAAAACAGCAGTCCAAACCCAAACTTAGTTTAAGGAGGAAAATCTTAAAGATCAGAGTGGGAGTAAATGAAATTAAACAAAAAAATTATGAAAATCAATGAATCAAAGGGATTGTTCTTTGAAAAAGTACATGAATAGATAAATCCATACCCCAAGTTACTGAAAGACAGATTCACATTAATGCAACTAGAAATTAAAGTATCAAAATTACAAAGGACACCACCAATATCCAGGTGATAATTTCTAACTGCTATGAAAACTTGTACTGCACCAAATTGAAGAATCGTAAGGAAGTAGATTCTTAGACAAGTATGAATTACTGAAACTGAACAAACAGAACATAAAATTTCTGAACAACCAAATAACAAGCAATGAAATTGAGGCAGTAATGAAAATCCTACTGGTCGAAAGAGCCCAGATCTAAATGAATTCACAGCTTAATCCTACAAGGCCTCTGGGGAAGTTATTTAACTAATACTCTTCAAAGACATTAATGAAACTTAAAGGGAAGGAGTACAAACTCATTACTAGAAGAGAGCCTCATTCTAATACCATAAACAGACAATGACCCAAATGAAAAAGAAAACTACAGGCCAGTCTCTTAAATAGATGCAAAAATCCTCAGTAACATATTAGAAAATAACACACAAACTAAAATCGAAGTAGATCTAAATAATAAAAGATCTAAATATTAAAACAGAAACACTAAATCTGCTGGGAGACAGTGTCGCGCGCACCTCGCCAGCAAGGAGCACGCAACACTCAGGATTCTTCTGATGCACGCTTTATTGGAGTTCCTTCTACATTCTTCAAAATGGCGGAAAGACCCCGAGCCGGATGCGAGCCTGCCTTTTATAGCCTCTCGGGTGACGTGGCCCATTTCTATTGGTCAATGCCGGCCTGCATCATTCTGACGAACCAAGCGCCTCATCTGCGCAGGCGTGAACCACCGTCACCGGCGGACTCAAGCCCGGGATTCATGTAGGGCATGAAGAACCCGGAAATAATGGCGCGTGACATCTCCCCCTTTCTTAAAATATCTAGAGCTCAGAAGGAGCCTGTCAGCCACCCCGGCCAGAAGGCAGCCGAAGCAGGTATTCCATGTGAGCAACTGTTGGATCACCTTGGCTCGTGCAATGAGGAGAACCTCTGAGCGGTGCAAAGGCTGATCAACAAGATTATAAAAGGACATGCCTGATTCTGGTGCAATGGACTAATCCACAGAGTGCAGAGGCCATGTCCAAGGAGGTGGAGAGATGCAGGTATTTGTGGCCTCCGAATGAGCAAGGCATAGGCAGATAATGACCAATGTTCAAGGTACTATTGTAAATTGGCCAACCAGACAGCAGGCGAGTATCCGGCTTCAAGGGCAGCGAAAGCTTATGCAGAGGCCGTCCAAGGAGGTGGAGAGATGCAGGTATTTGTGGCCTCCGAATGAGCAAGGCATAGGCAGATAATGACCAATGTTCAAGGTACTATTGTAAATTGGCCAACCAGACAGCAGGCGAGTATCCGGCTTCAAGAGGG
>NW_022900930.1:6623069-6647432 GCF_012274545.1 Fukomys damarensis | reverse complement strand
TAACGTTAATCTTTTTAATTCATCTAGGGCAGGATAGAGGCCCATTGAGGCCTCAATAGGGCTGGAAATTTTGCTCCCTTCTTCTTGAGCTCCCATTATTCCCCGTTTTTGTCTAGACTTACTTCTTTCTTCCCTCTCCGTTTCTGATACACTGTCTTGATGCTCCCTAAACAATTTTTGTCCCTCTCGCACCTTGTCATTGCAACGCTTATCCTCCAAACAGGCCCTAATCATTTTCCACACTGGTAAAACCCCCGGTCTTAAGGTATTTCTATCTTTCTCTCGCTGGAGGTCTTTTCCTAATTTTTCCCAGGATGGGATCGTGAGTGACCCGGTACCGCTGAACCAGGGCGCCGCTCGATCCACTTCCTTTAAAAACCTCCTTAAAACCTGCTCCGATATTTTTAACTCCCTTTCCTTCAACAGGCTTTGTAAAGCATAAACCAGTGATTGTGAAGTAGAATTCCCCATTTCTCCCTTATCTACGAAAGTGGGCGACCGACAAAGTTAAACCTGTTGGAGTAAACAAATTAAAACACCCGCCCACACCAGACAGTGTACCTCTCGGAAAGTTGGTGGATCCTCCCCTCCTGCTGCTCAGTTCTGAATCCTCCTGAAGTCAGGGGTCTCCGCTGATGCCGGCGATGATGGTCGTCGCTTCCCGGGTTTCGGCACCACTTGTCGCGCACACCTCGCCAGCAAGGAGCACGCAACACTCAGGATTCTTCTGATGCACGCTTTATTGGAGTTCCTTCTACATTCTTCAAAATGGCAGAAAGACCCCGAGCCGGATGCGAGCCTGCCTTTTATAGCCTCTCGGGTGACGTGGCCCATTTCTATTGGTCAATGCCGGCCTGCATCATTCTGACGAACCAAGCGCCTCATCTGCGCAGGCGTGAACCACCGTCACCGGCGGACTCAAGCCCGGGATTCATGTAGGGCATGAAGAACCCGGAAATAATGGCACGTGACAAGACAGAATAGGTAGAACTCTTGAAGACATAGATGTAGGCAAAGACTTTATGAATAAAACCCCAATCATACAGGAAATAGTATAAAGAATCAACTACTGAGCTCTCTTACTGTTAAAAAGCATTTGCACAGCTAAAGAAATCACCAACAGAGCAAAGAGACAACCCATAGAGTATGAAAAGAAGTTTGGCCAGTTGTTTCTCAGACAAAAAAGACTAATATCTAGAATATATAAAGAACTCAAAAAAAAAATCAGACCTCCATATGTAAATACCCAATCAAAAAACGAGCATCTGAAATGAATACACTTCTCAGATGAAGAAATATAAACAGCAAATAAATATGTGAAAAATTGTTCAACATCACTAGTCATTTGAGAAATTCAAATGAAAACAACAGTGACATTCCATCTCATTCCAGAAACAATGACTATCAAGAAATCTGTCAATAACAAATGTTGGAAGGGCTGTGAGAAAAAAGGAACCCTTCTCCATTGTTAGTGGGAAGGTAGACTGGTGCAACCTCTGTGGAAACCAGTGTGGATATTTCTCAAAAATCTGAAATGAGCAGTTCCATTTGAACCAGCTATTTCTAATCTTGGTATTTTTGGAAAGAATTAAAGGTATCATACCACAATGATACATTCACACCCATGTGTATAGCAGCAGAGTTTGTAGTATCTAAGTCTTGGAAATAGCCCCAAATTTCCATCAATAGATGAATGGATAAAGGAGGTGTGGATTTTTAATATAGTGGAATACTACTCTGCCCTGAAGAAGGATAAACTTGAGACATTTCTAGTTAAATGGTTGTACCTTGAGATAATACTCTTAGATGAAATAAATGAGACATATATGCTCACATATCACATTTTTTCTCTGATATAAGAAACTGAAAGGATAAATAAGCACCAAAATGTGTAGTAGATGTTTTGTAATAAGAAGAAAATGTTCAAATGGGGAGGGAAACTATGGAAGAGAACAGGAAGGAAAGGAAAATAAAAAAAGGAACAGAAAAGATGGAAACAAAGCTTTTGTCAATAGAGGGAGAAAGACTGAAGGGAGGAGAGGGAAAAGTGGACAAAAGATGAATCAAGATATATCATGTACAGATACAAGTTCTCTAGCAAGAATGTTATCATTATGTATACCTAAAGTGTACCGATAAAATTAATTTTAAAAATAAAAAGATATTAGAAAATAGAACGCAACAAATCATCAAAAGCATCATACATCACAAACAGTGAGGTTTCATTCCATGATGTAAGGGTGGTTCAACATATGCAAATCAACAAGTGTAATATACCACAAAAACAGAAACAAGGACAGCAAATCATATGACCATATCAAGAGATGCAGAAAACACTTGACAAAAACAAGCCTCCATTTCTGTTAAAAAAAAATTCCTGAAGAAAATAATTATAGAAGAAATTTACCTCACTTTGATAAAAGTCATTTATGATAAAGTAACAGCCAACAAGATATTTAATAGGGAAAAGTTGAAAGCTTTCTCTCTAAAATCAGGGACAATTCAAGTATATCCACTGTCACTATTCCTGTTCAATACAGTAGTTAAAGTACTAGAGCAATCAGGCGAATGAAAGAAATAAAAGGGTTATGCATAGGAAAAGAATAAATCAAATTACCATTCTTTGCAGATAGCACAATCTTCATATAGAAGGACCCAAAAACTTTCCCCAAAAGATGCTTAGAATTAATGACAAATTCATCAATGTATCAAGACACAAAATCATCACCAAAGTTTCAATAGCATTCCTGTATTTAACATAAACTCACTGATAAACAGTAAAACATTAAATACCATTCTCGGTAGCAGCAAGAAAAGTTAAATATGTAAGAATTAATGTAACACAGGAAGTGAAATATCTCCAGAACAAAACCTAAAGAACACACACACACACACGCACACACACACACACAAATGACAGAAAGGAGAACGTCAGAAAATGGAAAGATATTCTCTGTTCCTAGATATCTTCAAATGGCAGTACTCCCAAATGCCAAACAGATATAAGGCACTCCCAATAAAAATATCAACAGCATTCCTCACAAAATTGGAAAAAAGCAATCCTGAAGTTCCTATGGAATGAGAAGAGACCTAAAATAGCAGTACCTAGAATAGACCTAGAATACCAAGACCTAGAAAAGAATACCTGGGTAACAAAAGCAAAGCAGAAGGCGTCACCATCTCAGGTTCTGAGGTATGCTACAGATACACCGTAGTAAAAACAGCATGATTCTAGCACAAAAAGAGATGTAGATCAAAGGAACAACATAGCAGGTGCAGAAACAGTCCCAGACACATTCAGCCAACTAATCTTTCACAGATGGGCCAAAAGCATATGCTGGAGGAGCGGCAGCCTCATCAGCAAATGGTACTGAAAAACTGGCCACCCAAATGCAGGAGACTGAAGCTACATTCATATCTTGAATTTCATATCATGAAATAAACTCAAATCAAAATGGATCAAAGATCAAAATATTAAAATAGAAAAACTTTACCTGCTGTAAGATAAGGTAGGTAAGACTCTTGAGATCAAAGGTATAGGCAAGACTTTCTCAACAGAACCCTTATTGCACAAGAAATACCATCAAGATTCAACAAAAGGGATTATAGCAAATGATAAAGCTCTTCACAGAAGGAAAACCAACAGCAAAGAGACAAGGCAAGAATGGCAAATCACATTTCCAGCTACCCCTGGGACAGAGGGCTTAGTCACCATTTAGTACACTACAAGAATATGTCTAAAACTGGCCGAAGAATAAGACATGTAAAGCGGGCCTGTGACTGACGGTATGAGTTCACACTTGGCATCTACTAGTGGTGGTATGCATAGGGGCCTGTTTCTCCCTGTAAGGATGTATATAGCTCAGTACATAGTACACGCGAAGCTCATCCTATCCTTGGTCTCCACATGACTGACCTTTGTCTCCTCTCACCCCAGAGAACAAATGCTTGCCAAGCTCAGGGCCCACACCTCAGATCCTGCTGTAAACAGCACTGCTAGCCAGACTCAAGGCTGCAAGCGGACAAAGACTCTTAGCAAGAGACATAAGCCGACTGTCTGGAGGTTACTTTCAAGGCCCAGAGTAAAAGGTTTATTTAGTCAAGATTAATCTTTTATTGAATTCCAGGATAAGACAAATAAGTACAATATAGGCTCTAAGACAGCAATCAAACATTTTAAAGATTATTAGTAGGAAAGTCTCAAAAATGGAATCATAAAATACATACAAACCAAAATCAGAAGAGAATTAGAACAGAAGAAAAAGCATAAGGGGAAAATGGAGATCAACTGGCAAGATGGTAGATTTAAATGCAAATTTATCAATATAAATACTCTGAATACTAAATCCAAAGATATAGATTATCATTTTGGAATAAATAGGGCCTACCTGTATATCATCTACAACATACATACTTTAAATATAACAACACAAATAATATTAAAATTTAAAGGACTGTCAATACTAATAAAAAGAAAGAGTCTGTACTAGTTTCAGGCAAAGTCAATCACACAACAAAGAATAATGCCTGTGATAAATGGGTTAATGCAGGAAGAACACATAATAATGTCCTTGCTAATATATACTCACAGGTCAACGATAAATAGGATAAATTTACTATGAGTACAATTAATTCCAAATATGTATTTATAAATATTAGGTATTAAAATACTTTAAGCAAAACAGGTGTTGAACTAAAAGGAAGAACAGAAAAATCTTCAAATATGCTTGGAAATTTTCCCCTTCCTCTTGAGTCAGCAGGACAAACAGAAAGTCACGAAATAGTGGACTCAACCAGCGTAAGGAACCAGCTTGACTTAATCACATGAATAAAAAGCTCCATCAAATGACAGCACAATTTACACTGTCTTCAAGTACAAATTGAACTTTCACCAAATACATCAAAATCGATAGCAAAAAGATGTGTTTTTCTCTTTAAAATTGGTCAAAAAATAAGGATCTTCTCTCTCTACTCCTATTTAAGATCACAGATGGCTTAGCCAGTAAAATGAGAAGAAAAAGAACAAAAGTTACACAAATGAAAGGAGAGAAAACTATTTTCCATTCACAAAAGAAATGAATTTTTGTATAGACAACCACTAAACGAGTTATTTTCCAGATATTAGTACAACTAGGAAGTGAAACTGTCAAGGTACCTGGATTCAAAGTCACTTACAAATAGTATTTTTAGATGTGTTATGTACATGTACCAACACTCCAGAGGGAACTTGACCATTATGTACTACAAATGAATACTAATTAAAAGATGGAAAGCAAGTGGGGCGTGGTGGCACACTCCTGTAATCCCAGTACTCAGGAGGCTGAGGCAGGAGGATAGCTGTGAGTTCAAGACCAGCCTGGGCTACATAGTGAGTTGCAGGTCAGTCTTAACTACATAGTGAGACCCTGTCTCAAAAACCAAAAAAAAAATAATAATAATAAAATGGAAAGCAAAGAAAAAAGTACTTATATTTTATTTATTTATTTTTACAGGGGCTCGAACTTGGGTCCTTGAGCTTGCAAGACAGGCGGCAGAACCTCTGAGCTAAATCCCCAACCCAAAAGTACTTTTATTTTTACCTGCTAATAATAAACAATTGGAACTGAAAATTTATAAGAAGTATACAAGAGGACCCAAAACGTTAAATAATTAAATCTGAAACTAAAAATATATGTGCAAAATTTGAATTCTGAACATAGTAAGACCCCGAAAAGGAAGTTTAAAGAATATCTATGTAAATGTATTCCAAAGACTGTGAAGCTTAATGTTATTAGCACTGAAAATTATTCTATTTGGTGCATTCTCAAATAAAACCTCAGTAAAATTTTTTGTAGAAATCAAGAACTGATTCTAAAATTTGCATTGAAAAGCAAAGGAATTAGAATGACTAAATAATTTTCAAAAAGAGGAACAGAGTTAGTGATCTCACCTATTTTACTTCAAGTCCTATCAGAAAATAATAGTAATCAAAATTACATGGAATTAGTGAGTGGCTACAAACATATCTCAATGGAGTAGAATAGACTCTATAGATATATCTGTCTATAAATGATTAGTTGATGTTTTTAAAAAGCATAAAGACCATTCACCAGATAGAACAGTGACAGAACAATTGCATTGTCTCATATCAGGTATAATATCGAATTTAAAATGTCTTGTACACTTTAATTTGATAGTTAAAACCAATCAACATCTACAAGAAAATATTGGAAAAAATTTGTGATATTCAGATTCTTAGATTGGATACAAGAACCATAAAGTACAAAAAAAGGATAAAATCAACATCATCAAGTTATATAGTTTGCGGTTTGATGAGCACTGAATTCAAAAGCAAAACAAAAAAGGACTGAGAGAGCCAGGGATTTAGCTCAGTGGTTCTGCTGCCTGCCTTGTAAGCGCAAGGGCCTGCGTTCGACCCCTGGTACCCCCCCCCAAAGAAGGAATGAGAAAATATTTGCAGAACATTGAGGTCTGATATGCATAACATAGAAGGTAGTTTTACAATTCAATTAAAAGAAAATAGGTCCATTTTTTTAAAATAGCAAAGGATTTAAAAAAGTGTTTTCTAAAGAAGATATACAGATGGAAATAAACACAAATATGGCCAACACCACAAATCATTAGAGAGATATAACGAATTTTATACTGTAATGAATTTAACTATAATGAATTTTCATTGCAGGTTTATTAGAATGGCTTAAACATTTTTTTTCAAGCCCAATGATACAAAATGCCAGTGAGGATATAGAAACACGAGAACTGTCCCCACGTGCTGGAAGTGTCGTGAAACAGAGCGGGCATTAAGGCAAGCAAACTGGAAGTTTCACATGAAGTCTGCTGCTCCCTTTTCAAATGACTGCCAGGCTCACTCCTGTGTGTTTCTCAAGAGAATGAAGAAACGTCCCTATAAATGCTCTGCATCGACACTCTCAGCAGTGCTACCTCAGGTGCCACCGGAGTGACTGTTCTAAATGATTCTAATTCCTCCTTTGTTACGATGTTCCATAAAAGACAATGTGTCAGGACAGAAAACTGATCAAGGATTGGCTCGGCTTAGGGTGTGGAAGGACTGACTCTGAGGAACCCACATTTTAGAACGATGCAAACGTTTCTCATTCTGTCAGTGCTTGTAATCTTCATGACTATGCACTTGTCAAAATCAGGGGGATCACATTTCTTGAATTTTAGAGTATGTACTATATACTTCAATATTTAACTTGATGCTTTTAGAAATTAGGCATTTGGGAGCAGGAAATTAAATGAAGCCATTGGGTAAAGGGATGGTTAAATAAATACTGCTGTATGTACTTAATAAAGTACCAAGTACCTATTATAAGTTGACTTAAAGTATTTTCTAAAAAACACCTAAGTGATGAAGGCACGATACACAAAAACATAAACAAGATTCTCCAAAAGCCTCAAAAGGAATTTAGAAAATACCTAAAATCACAATAAATATTTTTTCTACAAAGTTACACGTGGATATACAAAGTATTGGGCCAATTCTATTTCAAGAAAGATGCCCCAAGATAGTCATTTTTGAAAACACATCTCAGTAGAGATACTAGATTTGAGAAATAAGGAAAATATCCTTAAAATCACAAGTCAAAATATCTGACTGTCTATATGAGGGAAAATAGCAGCTGAAGTAAAATGAAATTTTTCCAAATAAATATTCACAGCTGAAACATAGGAAAGCAAGGAAAAATAGAAGCATAGTTAGGAAAGGGCCTGTTTCATTTTTCCTCTATTCATGTCAGATCAATTCTGCAAAAAGAAAAATACAGAAGATAAGAAGCCCCAAATAGCATAAATAATTAATAAGCTAGATGTAGCAGAGACAAATTCAATCTCCCATGAAAACACAGAATATACCATCCTTTTTGAGTGTTCTTGAAACCTTACCAAAATTGGCCATATATTTTGCCATAAAGAAAACATCAATGCAAGATCCATAGTAGTATTTTACAGTACACTGTAATAAAATTAGATACTTAAGAAAACCAAAAAACAGGAAATTATCACTTCTCCCTTACAAATATTCTTGCGTTAAAGAGGAAAGTAAAGTGAAAATTTCAGAACACTGAGACATAACGATACATTACTCATTGGATGATATAACATATGACTCAAGTATTTCTCAGAAGTAAAAAGAAACATGGCATTACATATAAAAGTGCAAACATTAAATTTCTAAAATCTAAAAGGAGAAAATCAGTAGAATCTCTAAATACAGGTGGCATTCTTGAGGGTGGGAGATAAAAATAAAATGTCAAGGGACATTATATATAAGAAGTCAGTTTCTAGGGTGAGCAGGACACCCACTCTCCGCCCCCCTTCTGTCTTATATATAGTATTGTGTGTGTATATATAGTGTATATAGAATGTACATAATGTATATATATACTATCTATATATATATATAGTATTGTGTGTCTATATATAGTGTATATAGAATGTATTTAGTGTATATACAGTATCATATATAATATATATTGTGTATAGAATATATATGTTTTTCCACAGGGGAAGCAAGATAAAGAACACCCAAAATGGAGCCATTTTTGCTATTTCCTGTGAGCTTACAGTAATGGTGGCACATAACAGAGCAATTAGAAAATATAAAGCATCCATTTTGTCTAAAATGGAAAAAAGAAAAAGAAATTCAGATACACAAGAACTTTTTAAAAGATGCACAAAATAGGCAATGATATAGCTACACATAAACAAATCAACATAGATTCGGGAAAAACTCAAATTTGAGAGTGATTTTTGCCATTTTAGAAAGGCTGTCTTTTGATGTAACTGGTAATTGGATCTGGGGGTGTAATTAGTAGACTCAAATCTGAAAGCTGCGTTTTCTTTTCCTCAGAAGCTGCACCTCTGCACATGGAGCTGTCGTTGATCACCTGTCCCTTGCAGTGACCTCCCACCTCCTCTCTCACTGGCCTTTCTGCTCTCCAATTCCTCTCCACCCAACAGCCAGGTTAACCTGTTTACAATCAGGTCACTGCAAAAGCTCCTTTCCTTTATGAAAATAAATGTGATTAATTGTAAATGTACACTTATTGAGTAAATGTAAAATAAAAGTATAATGCTTTTGGGTTCTCTGTTATCTTATTGTTTTTAACATTGCCCTTTGTGAGATTTTAGTTTTATTAAGTTATGGAGTCTATTTTTCTTCCAGTTAACTGTTTATCTTAAACTCAGAATTTCTCAATATATTTATTTCATATCAGTTTTATCATACATCAGTTTTTTTTGCATTCAGTTTATTAATTGCCTATATTCCAGTGACATCCAGAGCTATGGCTGAGTCAAATGGAACCTCTAGTCCCAGTTCTTTGAGGTATCTCCATATTGATTTCCATAGTGCACCAGTCTGCACTCCTATCAACAATGGAGAAGGGTTAGGGATAGGACTATTGTCTAGAATATATAAAGAACTAAAAGCAACCAGCCCCCCCCCCCAGTATAAAGACCTGATTCAAAAATGGGCATCTGAAATGAACAGACATTTCTGAAGGAAGTAAAAGCAGCAAGTAAATATATGAAAAAATTTTCCACATCACTGGTCATTTGAGAGACGCAGATGAAAACAACACTGAGATTCCAACTCAAACCACAAAGAATGGCTGCTCTCAAGAAATCAACCAATAACAAATGTTGCCGGGGTTGTCGGGAGAAAGGAACCCAATACATCCATTTTATTATAATCTATTTTAAAAATTATATATCTTGCTGTTTGTTTCTCTGTTATATCACATTATTTTATTTAATTATTTTTATTATGATCATAGTATATTGCAATAGTTGATAATATAAATCATCTCATAACTTTTAATATTCACAAGTATTGAATATTAGTATTTGAACATTGAATGAAATATTCTTTGGGATTATTAGCCATTTTATTTTCTTGATGAAAAAAGTCATAATTTATGCTCCTAAATTCCAAAACAGACCTTGAAGAGTTTTTCAAATCACTTGCAATTGAAGACAGTGTAAATTAAACTGGGCACAATAGTCTGCCATGTTATTTATGAGTAAAATGAATGTATTGGATTGATCCCTGATGATTTCGATAGCTACACTGATATTTCTCATATGTGGCCGTCAGTGACTTGTCCATTTCTTCTCCAATAGCCTTATCTTCCTCCCTACCTCACTCACTTTCCTAGGCATATCCTAGATGTGAGCCGACCAGTAATTACACCTCTTGTACAACCTGCAGTTCAAGCCCTACTTTCTGTTGTCTTATCCATTGCCTTTAGCACCCCAATCCCAATGGTCTATGGAGTCTTAAACTTATTACCTTTGCACTTTCTTTCCATCTTGCAGTTCTCCCCACTGCTTTCCTTGTACAATTTTCATATTATGCTTCTGTTATTTATTTGGTTATTCTCTTATTAGATGTACTCAAAACTGCTGCTTCTCCCTACATTTATCCTATTCATCTGGAAAACCTTAACCCTGCTTAATTCCACTTTTCTTCTCCTCTTACCACCACACAGGCAGTAGAATGTGTTTGGAGGAAAGCACAAACAACAATATAATTTACACTGATCACCCTCATTTTAAACTCATGGCCACCATTTTCAAAGGGCCTTTTGGGACCATGTGGCAATCACCCTGCACTTCCCTATACCCTTTATCCTCAAATTTTATATATTCTTTACAGTTCACAACACAACTTCCTCCTCCTACTTACTTTCAACAATTGATTATGGTTTCTGTGCCATTTGGAAGACAAAAACAACCATGTCCACTTGCCACTGAAGCACAACGTCGAACCTATGTTCAGCTTTACCTCTCCCATGTGCTTTTAATTCGGTTGCTAGAGTTAAACCCCATGTGTTGCATTTCAGACACAGCTGTTCTAACTATAAACTCAATTTGAAGCTGTCTCCCTTATTCGAAGACATTGGTCTAACCTTTGTGCTCTATTCCTCCCTGCACCAAAATTTTTCCTCTTTCTAAATTCACACCAATTAGTATATACAATTTCATGAATGTTATAGATAATTTTTTAAATATTATGTCACCCTCAAGTCCTCCATCAGAAACTTCTTTTATCCACTACTGTGTATAAACAAATTTCTTAAAGCAGCTGTCTATGTGCATCATCCCAGCTCTCCTCTTTTCCTTGCTCTGTAAAACTTCTCCAAACATGCTTTCAGCCTCACATTTAATTTAAAAATTATGGCGAGCCATTATGGTGAGCCTTGACACAGGCCTAGCCATGATTGAACTTTGAGTCACCTCGCTGGCACGGACGTGCTCTCGCCCATAGCCACGGGCGAGTTCAGCTGGTAGCAGATGTAACCCATAATGGTCGTTATTGTTTCCCTCTGGAATGTGTGGGCGGTACTCTCGCTCCCATGCAGCCCTCGCTCCCGTGCAGCCCTCGCTCCCATGCAGCTGGAGAGTATAAAAGGAAGAGGTTCTGTAATGAAGCAAGCAAGAAAGGAACATGAGAAGAAAGGTGCCTCTCGTCTCTCTCTCCTCGTCCTTTCAGGTTTAGGACCTGCTGGCAGGATCCTGACGTCGCGGCTCGCGACAAAAAATGATTAAGGTCCCTGGTGACTTATATATTGTTACTTTTCAAGGACCGGCCATTATTGTAGACTACGCACCACCAGCAGGAACTGAAGAACCGCGTACTCCACGTTGGTGAGTGTTGTACAACGACATGTACCCACTGTTAGATCTACTTCACGCTTCCTCCAAGCTCTTAATCCAGGGCTGCCTCTAGCTTTTTTCGCCCTATTCTTTTGATCTGGTTCAAAAGATTATTAGATTGAATCATATGAAATTCCTGTCATTTTCAGTCCAAAAATCAATCAAATGTTATAAACTGTGTATCATTTTACCTATCTTCCATCTTTGCTTTGCTGAACAGCAGCTCAGAAGTATGTGTTGAACTCCCACCCACGTGAAAGGCCTATTTAACCTCTGTTTGGGTTCTTTAATAGACGTTCAAAGCTCAGCCATTCACACCTGAGTCCCTGCTCATTTCAACCAAACCATTTCCTCTTCAGCCTGACCCAGATAAATTTCTACCAATCCCATCCTTTTATTTTTTCCCAAACATAACTTTGAGTCATCCCTGACTACTTTCTCTCTCTGATTCTACTAAGCTGAAAAATTCCTAGTGGTTCTACTTTCAAACTGTCAAGAATCCGCACAACTTCTCATGTCCTGCACAGAACTGAGTTCCTATTGCCTCTCTCATGGGCTGTGGCAGGTGGCACTTAAGTCTTCCTGCTTCCACCTTCGCCTCTACAGTCTGTTCTCAACACAGCTGCTAGAGGCATCCTTTTCAGTGTCAGGTATCATATTTCACTTTCCTTCTCTAAACTGAATGTGGCTCCAGTACCATTCAGAATAAAAGACAAATTCTATGCTTCGACCGTTAACCCTCTACTCACCCGGCTTCCTCTGCTTTCGTCTCTTCTCTGACAGTGCTCGTCATCCCGTTTCATAAACTCATAAACTCCAGCGTGGATTCCAAATTCTTCCTCAGATGTCAACTTCTAAGTGAGTCTCACCTGAGTAACAAACCCAGCTCCCAAACTCAGTCATTTCCAGCACTACTGAATATTTCTTGATTCTGTGGTACTAATGTCCTTCTAACACGCTACACGATTCACATCTGTATGATATTTATGGCTTACTTCTTATCTACCTCTGTCAAGATACAAGTTCCAACACTTTCAACTCGGTTTACTATTGCACCCTAAGTTTCTAGAGTACCTGGCACATGGGAAACTATAAGTAAATATTGGTCAACAAGGTAAATTATTTACTATTTCATTATTATCTTTAATTGATTTTGGGGTGGTACCGGGGATCAAACTCGGGTCCTTGCCCTTTCGAGGCAGGCAGAGGAACCACTGAGCTAAATCCTCATCCCCCTTTCTCATTATTAAGAGTATTGAAATAAATGTTAGAACGTCTATTCAATCTTACTTGGGAGCGTGACTCAGTTGTAGAGTGTTTGCCTAGCATGCACGGGGCTTGGGTTAAATCCTCAACACTGCAACACTACAGAAAACAGTTTTTAAATTGACATTTTGTTTCTTCATCTAATAGTACCCAGGACATTCTTATCTTAAACTACAGCCCATTCTTTCATACAACCATCACTTCACATTGCGCTTCTCTGCTCATTTCTTTGAACTTCAAAATGGATGGATGTCCAGTCTCCGAGCCACCAATTGTATTGGATGCATTTGGATTATCTATGAGATATAACACGTTTTTGGCACTAAGACTGCGATGATAGTTCACAATATAAAGTATGCGCCCAATAACTAAAAGTTCCCTATGCACAGTTTTATCAGAGATGAAATTCTTTCAGTGGTTTTTTTTTCCCCTCTTTCCTTCAACTTTTTAGCTGACACATTAAATGGATGCGAGTCACGTGACTCTCTGGAATATGAGTCTGACATCCATCTTGCTGTAACCCAATTCAATGTGTCAGCTGAATTCATTTTCAAAAGCCCTGCAGCTCCACAGAAATGCAACTTTTTAAAGTCACAAAAAAACAACAAAAGATTGCAGTTTGAATGTTAACTTTCTAAATAAGACAAACAATAAAGTAGACTTCCCATCATGAAGTTATCCATCCGCACCCCTCTGGATAAACACATATCAATGTAGAAGTGGGGTTTGGAATATGGGTCTTCCATCCTGGACCTCTTCCAGGTTTGTTCTCTACAGACACCAAAAATGTCTTTTATTGCAAAGCATCCTTACCCAGGCAGCCATCACACACAGATCTGAAGGTGTCACTGAATGCAGCATTAGTTCATGGTGAGAAACTCTTGTCCTCTTCTATTCCAAGAGAGAATCTTCTCTCTACACACTCAGGATGGAGATCAGGAGCTGACGGGTGTACTTTTCTGTGAGAACAGAAATAAGCAGTAAACTCTGATACCGCATCTTCAGAGGTCATCTCCTTGCTCCAGATTTAAGTACAAAAGATCAGCGTCTCTTTGCAACAATGAGAAAATATGCTTAAATAATGTGTGCGTGTGTGTGTGTGTGTGTGTGTGTGTGTGTGATGTGGTGGTTCATTTTATGTCGACTTGGCTGGGCCAATCCCTCTCCCCTCTTCTCCTCTTTGATCTCTCGTCCCTCTCTCTCTTCTAAGTCCTTTCAGTTCTGTTTCCCTGGAGAAACTTCATTAAGATACCTGCTGTTTAATGTCAGTACATTTTATTTATTTTATTGTTACGAGGGATCGAATTCAGGACCTTGTGCTTGTGAGGCAGCTGGCAGCACCACTGAGCTGAATCCCCAGCTAATGTCAGTAAATTTGGGGGCGGGTACCGGGGATCGAACTCGGGTCCCTGCGCTTGCAAGGCAGGCCACCGAACCGCTGAGCTAAATCCCCAGCCCCTAGTAAATTCTAATATAATTAAGAACTATGCTTTCAGTTGATTATGAAAAGTTAACATATACTGTTGTTTTCATTCCCTTCTGTATTTAGAATAATGTGAATTTTGTGCCCAAGACCTTTCCTTTTAGATTACATCTCTCTGTTTTTTGACATGTTATTATAATATCCTTTCGCAGAAGAATGGGCATTAAATGCTTTGCTTTCTCTTTACTTTGGTTTCTTTTCATGTTTCATTTTATCATATCATGTTCTTATCGTTCATGTGTAATGAGAGAAAATTATGCTAATGTCCATATTCAGACACTGTACCATGACTATATAAAACATGCATTAAACAATTTCCTCATAAATATATTAACTGCATCTCAAGTTAGCCCGTATTTTCTCCATTCTCTCTTTAACAAATAAAATTCACTGAGTCTATGCCCTCCCCCATCTATAAGAAAAAAAAGTCTCCACCTTCTCCCCCACTGTTTCACTTTTCTGTAAGGTAGTTGTCATGCAGACATGTTAAAAATCACATCTAAAATTATATGCATGCAGATGTTCTGCAAATACTGGTTTTAGAGAATTATTTTTTTCTGAAAATCTGGAACATCAGACATATTCCATCTTTATTTAATGAAACAGTCTAAACCTTGCTAAAATTATAACTTTCATGATTGATTACATCATTGATCAAACCAAAGCTATTCTGGCATTAACATCTGTTAACCACCCAGATGTTCTCCACGGTCTCACTAACTGAAGACTCTTTCCCTGCTGGTTATGGACTAAAGGAAAGAGACTTTTTTCTTCTTTGTTTCTTGTTTCAGTTTTGGCTTTTCTTTTCTTTTTCTATTATTCTTGCAAGGGATACTTCTCAGGATGAACAAAATAAACTCAAAAAAAGCAAATAATCTATAGATCTCTTTATATTTGTGCTGTGTTATACTAAAGAAAACACACCATCTGTCTCCTTCCTAGGGGTAAAAGATATGAGTCACTGTGACATCAATTCCAGTCTCATTTTGAGGGGCAGCATTTTGATTTTTCTCTCAGTGACACATCTGGAACGCCCCCCAAATTAAAGTGCTTGTAAACCACGGCTTTTACCTAGTTGTTTGTTTGGTTGATTGTTTGAGACAAAGCCTCACTACGTATTTCAGACTGACTTTGAACTCGCCATGTAGCCCAGGCTGGGCCTCGAATTCTCTGTTATCCTCCAGCCTCAGCCTCAGCCTCCTGAGTGCTAGGATTACAGGCGTGCACCACCATGCCCAAACTGAATCTCTTCTTAACTTTTGATTTGTCCAGGTAAAATGTCAGTATGTCATTTGGCCTGTAAATAGTAAAGCCAACCTCTCAGCGAGTGAGTCAAGATCAGATTCTCTTAGTCTGTATCCATGCAATTTCTGTTGCGTATATGTGTGTACATTGTTTTTGTTTTACATGTATCTGTGTAATTAAAAAATATTCCAACAAACTTATCCTTGGCCTTGATAAAAAAGGAGATAAGGGAATGCAAGAGAGGGCAATGCGAGAAAACAGGGACGACAAGGAGGGAAGGAGAAAGAAAGGAATGAGACAAAGCCGTGAAGGGAGGGAGGGAAGGAGGGGCAGAGGGGAGCTGTCAACCAACATAGTGCTGCATATGAGCCCAAAGAAGTGAGAAATACAAAGAAAATGTTTAATTTTTACAACTTTCCCTAGTACCTCATTCTATTCCTAACAGGTGCATATATTCTGCTTTAAATATGCTAAGCAGTATTAGAAATTATCATAACTGCAAAACATTTTAGTTTTAGAGATCTAAAGAGAAGCAGTACTAACAAGGACTGTCACTGGGGTTACAGGCGGGAGGAGAGATCATTGCCCATTGTTGCTTTAGCATCGGTTAGCGCATCGGCGAGCCTTCCTCTTCGCCTGGTCCACTCTGCGTGTGCCAGGCTGCCCAGGTAAGGAGCCAAGGCGAGCCAAAGCACGACTGGCTGCCTCCCTGAAGCCGGGCTGTGCCTCAACTCGTGTTTCTCTGCGCCTTCTCCTCTTCATCCTTACAACAAATGTGTACAGGAAGCATCAGAACACTGGCGGAACTCGGGCTCAGTTGAGCTACATCACCACACAGAGTACACTTGCAGTTGGAGGAAACTATCAATCCAACCTGCACCCCGAATCTCAAAGTAGGGAAGTCATTTTCTTATTCTGGCCGGGGGCGGGGGAGGATGCTTCATGGAAAGCACGGTGAAGTCAGTAAGGATTAAAAATGAACAGACTACCATTTCTCTTTACTTTCTACCACAAGCTGAGAATAATATACGTGGACTCACAAACCCACCGTCCATTCTACTCACAGGTCCAAGGCTGGGTCCTTGATTTGGGGCAGGGCAAATATCCACCAAGACAGCAGCCTGGTCATCTGACAAATGTTTGAATCCATGGAGAATGAAAGAACAGTGAGGATATTTCTTCTCACAAACAACCATTGGAAAAAAAAAAAGCCAAGAACCAAAACGGTTCATATTTGTGGGTGATTCCTGCCAGGAGGGCAAATTACTGACCTTTTCTGAACCCCCTTAGAAGGATGAGCTGTGTACACCTGTGTTTCACCTTGGAAAGTCACAATGAGAATTAATAGCAGATTTCTTGACAGCAGAAGGGCTGGAGAAACTCTGGGTTTGCAGCAGGGAGCTGGCAGGTCGTTACCATTTCTGAGCTTTTTGTTGTCGTGCTAGTAGCACAACAGTGCAAGGTTAGGGAAAATCTGCTTTTCATGTGAGTGCCCAGAGAGAAATCCCTTCCTTTCCTAGCTAAGTAAATTTCTAGCTACATCTGAACTCAATTCAATACATCACTTTTTTCTTTTTCATAATATAATCATAGACTTAGATGGCAATAAAGGAGAAAGGGATGCATACAACAACCTCAAAAGAATATCATCCCATAAACCGAAGTCCTGAAATATAAAAACTCCTGAAGTCCAAAATTTCTAATTTCTAAAATTGTGATATATGAACATCTTCAAAACTTAATTTTGCGGAAAAAAAACTTGAAAAAAACTTCACAAGATTTTTTTTTATATTTAAAGAAGATCTGGAAAATATATAAAAACACGGGAAAATGTCATAGGCCACTTTGCAAAATAAAATAGGTGACAGCATACATATTTTGGAAGCTTGAATATTCTGTTGTAGGAGTACAAAAGCTATGAAAAAAATACCTCATATTCCTAAAGAAATAGGCAAAACTGCAAAATATACCAGTTTATGTCCCTGGGCTTGGTAAGTATTATGGCTTAAATCTAAAATGTCCCCCAGTAGCGTTCCACAGTGGGGCTTGCAGGAGGCAGTCGGCTCATGAGGGCGCTATTCCCATCAGTGCTTATCCACGATTGGGTAAAAGGCAGAGCTGTGCAGGAGGAAATCACCGCGGCACGGCCGAGAAGGGCACAGTCTCATCCTCAGCCCCTACCCCTCCCTCTGCTTCTCATCCTCGCTTTTTCTTGCCTCCTGGCTGCCTCAGGTTGCCTTCCTTCTCCATGTCCTTCCGCTGTGATGTTGCTGCATTAGAACCAGTCAACCGTACCAGAAGCGCTAAAAACTGTAAGTCAAGAATAAACCTTTCCCCTTAATTTGTGTGCGTCAGGTATTTTGTTTCAGCCATGGGAAGCTGACACAATACAATTGTGTACATCCAGCTTTATAACTTCTGTCTTCTATTATGATTACCATAATCAAGCTAGAATACCTAGGTCTTATAAAGAAGTGCATAAAAAAAAGATAGATCACCAGCATATGTGCAATCTGCAATCACCCAAAGAAATAAGGTTACAATAAACTGTATATATCCTTCCATTTATTGAGGAATTTTCAGCATGTTTGTATATATGTGCATTGCACCCAAACTGAAAACACAATTTCATGGAGTCAAATTTTCAAAATAAATTCATAGAGCAAATTAAAATAACTAAAATTTTTACACAACTTATGAATCTCAAAAAATGATGCAAAAGTGAAATGGAGCATAGTGAATTGTGAAAATTAATAACAATGATTTTAAATAGAGGGGGAAATGAAAGAAGGAAAAAAACAACAAATAAAGCTAAAACAAAAATTCAACAAAGAGAAAGCTTTATTAGAATGATTGATTAAGGGCAATTGTATACAGATAGTCCATGAGAGCTGGCCAACTTTCCTAATGAACAACTGTATTTTGAAGTAATGTATTGTGATGAAAAACTATTTTATTTTTCTTTTAGGGCATGGCTGTCCTTAGTCGAGATCGGGTGCGTTCAGGGTGATATGGCCGTAGATGGCTCTCCTTCGGAAATCACTTCCTGTCATTTTCTGGTGGCATTTCTTCTTTACCGTGCCCAGATATGCTCTTAATATACTAACTTCCTATAAGAAATACTCTCACAGAGACCTAAAATCATGCCTCACAAGGCTGACTAGAATTTGGCCCCCTAAAATGATGCAGCTCTCCTGAATAAAGCTGAACATACAGTAATTCCTCCCCAAAAATTTGCCTTTCCACCCTGCTTTTTAATAGCCTTTTAAGAAATGAAATTATGGCTTTATAGGATTTCAAGTTTCATGATTTCAATATTCAGCACTTTAAATCTTTCAGGGTAATGATTTTGGAGATCTTAGATGTCAGGGGATTTGATCTTTTGGGGTTTTAATATTTAGGATGAAATTTTTCAGAATTTCTCTTTCTGAATCATGACTAGCATGTAAGAAAAAGGATCCCATGAGATCATGTGGCCCACCCCACAAGTAAGAAGTAATGAATGTTGTTTGTATTTCAAAGTCTGCCTCTAACACCATCCTATCTTCTAGGCTCCATAGATAAGAATTCTTGAGCTAAGTTGCCACATGAAAAACTTTTTTTTTTTATTTTTATTTTTACTCCTTTAAAATTGTAGAAGGGCTGGGGATTTAGCTCAGTGGTGCCACACCTGCCTCGCAAGTGTAAGTTCATGAGTTCAATCCCTGATATTAAAAAGAAAAAAAGAAGAAGAAAAGAAAAAAAAATGTAGAAGGAGCAGTTGTGGACAGATACTGTGGAAATTTCTAAAGATAAGCTTGGCAGGTAACCATTGACACAATATTCAGCCCACTTTTAACCTTGGTCCCTCCAATATTAATACATCTTGGGTGACCCTTTTCTTGAAATATCCTAATGGTCAACTCTAGGTTATGTAGTCATGTGATTGTGGAGCATGTTGCTTAGGAAATATAAGAATTTGTGCTCAACACCAGCTCTATCGCTTATTAACCATACATTTTTACATCCATGTCATATGGATAACGATGACTAACTTTTAGGGTGATTCTGAGGACTCTAATACTATACATAGAATTCTCAGCACATTGCCTAGAAAATAACAAGTGTTCAATAAACAGATACTTTTCAGATAGCATCAGTATGTACTCCACAAAGAAAGAAAGGAACAATTTTTTGTTTGTTTGTTTTGTTTTTTTTGAGACAGTCTCACTATGTAGTGAGAATGACCTGGAACTCACTATGTAGCTCAGGCTGGTCTCAAACTCACAATGATCCTCCTGCCTCAGCCTCCCAAGTGCTGGGATTACAGGCGTGCACCACCATGCTATACCAGAACAAATTTTAAATGATTTTTAAAAAAAGAAAGGGAAAAGCTTCCTGAAAAAGAATATAACTATTCAAGTCTATTTCTCTTTAGACATTATTTTTAAAATCTATACTAGCCTAACCACCATGCTAGGCCAGAACAAATTTTAAATGATTTTTAAAAAAAGAAAGGGAAAAGCTTCCTGAAAAAGAATATAACTATTCAAGTCTATTTCTCTTTAGACATTATTTTTAAAATCTATACTAGCCTAAGAAATACTAAGTAAAGCTATGCTTCATACCTTATCATACTTATATCTGCTTCCTACTCTCAATTCTCATTCCTAACTGTGATGAAGTTTGCTCTACCAATTGAGTCTGTTAATATTCGATGTCATTTGGATCTTGAATGTCCCCAGGGGTTCTTGTGTGAAGGTTCAATCCGCAGTGGTGCCAGTGAGACATGGTGGCATTGTTGGGGCCTAGCAGGAGGTCTTCAGGTCATTGGAGAGCGCACTCCGGGTGGACTGTGGGAAAGCCCCTTCCTTTCCTCCCCTTTTGCTCCCAAATTTGAGATGTAGGCTTTGTTGCTGCTTGTCCTATGATGTATTTATAGCCCTTTCGTAGGCCTAAAAGCAATCGACCCACCCAATCATGGACTCACACTTTTGACACTCTGAAGCAAATACTCTTTAATCATGATCTCAGGCATTTTGTTATGCTGATAGAAGGATGCCTCAAAAAGTTAGAAGCCAATAAGAACATGGAAGGTGAATCTCTGTCAGTACTATCCAGTATAATTTTAAAAAGGCGAACTTTTGTGTATGCTTGGTAGATAATTCACAACAATATCAGGTTGATTTCCCAAAGGATAGACTTTCATGTTAAAGTCGTCACGCATATAGAACACAGGTGGGGAAGCAACAAGCAACGTTAGAATGCATTTCTTGCTTGAAGTTAATTAAAGTGGTGGTGAAACAACCCATAAAATACTATCTGTAGTCAACTAAATCTGCCATAGCAAGTGTGTTGATTTATCTTGCTTCAGGTGCATATATTTTTTTCCGGTGTATTTTTCTTCTCAAATTAAGAGAGAAAACAAGCCTGCTATTGAAATAAACAAGACTGTTTTGTGTGAAAGCTCATGGGGGAGAGCTAAAGTTGGACGTTCCCAGTGGTTACTGCCAGTCTCTTTCAGAACGCCCACTATAGGCTACAGATACAGAGAGCGAAACTTCCCCCCGTATTATTATTTTCCCTTCGCACTTTGTAAGGCGTCGCTCATTAAATGCTCTATTATTACTTACCCTATAAAATCTGTTTATTTCAGACATCCAGGACACAAACTAGAAGCAAGTTAGGCATATTCGGTTCCAATACATGACCTAGACTATTCATCTTTCACCCTCTCTTTTTCTCTCTGCACAAATGTAGTCTGTTCGCAATAGGTACCTGTGAACGCTATTGAAGGAATAAATAAATTTTCACATTTGTTTCCTACACCACTTGTGCCAAGGGTTTGTGTCTTTGTATAATCAGAAATAATCAAGAAACAATTAGACCATCCATGCTGATTTTTTTCCAAAGTTTCCCATCAAGAATCTTCTCTGAATGCACGCCTTATACACACTTACCTATATCTGCACTTGTATTGTCTCACTAGCATTCACATTTAGAGGTCATTCACTCTGTGTGTAGTCTTCTACTCTGTGCTATTTGTTTTATAGCCAATCACTTTTAAATCATAAAAGAAAATAAGGATTTGGTTATTATGATTTCTTCCATTTTATGGGTGAGGAGGTAAAGGTTGGAGAATTTTAATCATTTGACCAAAGTTGCACTGAGATATGATTGATAAATAAATACATATATATATATATTGAGAGTGCAAAACATAGTTTTGTATAGGTATGAACTATAAAATTTATCATAATCAAGCTAGTTCATTTATCTATTAATTTAGGTAATGACCATTTTTCTCTTTTGTATGTGTTGTAGATACTTGAGATCTATTCTCTCAGAAAATTTCTAGCATACCATGTAGTAGTTGTTCCCTATCTGCAAAGGTCATATTCAAAAAACCCCCAGTTAATACCATAAAGAGTGCCAAACCCTAAAATTTAATATCCTTTTCATAAACTACCTAAAATTAAAACTCCATACATGTAACCATAAATTTTTGAAATTTGAGACGTAAGAACAAAACTAGCATATATTTATTTTTCTTTTTTTGCAATGCCATGGATAATATAATCATTATCAATGTAAATCTTAGTAACTTCAACATATGATTTTTTTTTCTTTCCTTAAATCAGGAACATTTACTGCTTTCCTTGAAGAAGCACTTTATGGTTTCTCTTTTGCATATCTGAATTGCTAGCACTACTATTCTTGCTTCTTAAGAGTCTTTATTAAGTAAAGTAAGAGGTATTTGAGCATAAGCTCTGTCATACTACGGTAGTTGAGCTGACAACCAAGTAACTACTAAGCAACTAATGGGTCGGTAACAATACAATGTGGATACACTGGTGTTTTATTATAGTGATACAAAGCTGACTCTTATCAGTCTATTTTAAGTTTATAATAACTTCAATTACTTACAACTACTCTTTACTGTTACTCTCTTCCCATATCTTATTTTTGATGTATTATTTAGGCTTTTGTATTTATTGACAGTTTAGTATAGCAACAGTTATTTTAATACTTTGATTTTTAACTATCATTCATATGGGAGTATTACAATATTGATGTTTTCTGCATTTGACAATGTGTTATGTTTACCTAAGAGTTTTATACTTTTTCCTCCTGTCTCAGCCTCTGGAGTGCTAGGATCATAGGTATGTACCACCACACCTGGCTTACTATCCCATATTTTTGTTTTTGTTTTTGTTTGTTTGTGGAGTCAGGGTCTCACTTTGTAGTTGAGATTGACCTGGAACTCACTATGTAGCCCAGGCTGGTCTTGAACTCCCAGTGATCCTCCTGCCTCAGCCTCCCGAGTGCTGGGATTACAGGCATGCACCACCACGCCAGACATGATTTCCCATATTTTTATTAAAAGCCTTTTCATTTAGCTCCAAGAACTCTTTTTTTAAACCTTTCTTGTATGTCAAGTTTCCTGGTGATAACCTCCCTAAGATTTTCTTTACTGGGCAAATATTTCATCTCTCCTTTATTTGTGAAGGGCAGCTTTACCAGATAAAATATTCTTAGTCACTGGGTCATTGTCTTTGTTTTTCCTATCAGCACTTAGAATACACTATCAACCTCTCTTGTAGCCAAGATTTCTACCGAGAAAAACTCTAATGCATTCATTTAATTTTTCTTATGTGTAACATGCTTTCTTTCCCTGCTGCTTTCAAAATTATTTTGTGTTAGATTTTTGACAATTAGATTACAATGTGTCTTCATAAAATCTTAGGCTGAATCTAAGCAGCGATCCTAGGAAGTTATAGCACTGTATGTCCATCTTTCTACAGATTTAGGAAATTATTAGCCATTATTTGCTTATATAAGTCTTCTGCCCCTTTTTCTTGTCTCATTTGCTCACACAATGAAAATGCTCATGCTATTAATGATATTCCACAAACTCCATAGATTTTCTTCATTCCTTTTTTATTTCTTTTCTGAATGGATAACTTAGAATAATCTGTCCTTGAATTCACTTCCTACTTTTGCTTTATCAAATTTGCCCTCAAAATTTTCCATTTCACTTTTAGCTCAGTTATTGTATTTTTCAACTCCACAATTTCTGTTTGGCTCTGTTCTTTTTTGACACTTACTAGTACATGTTCCCAATACAAAATGACGACATCCACCGTGTGCAGGGGAGTATGAGCTAATGGCATGTACGTAAAACATTTCAATTCCCTTCCTCCTTTCCCTTCTGCCTCCTTGTAGTTTTCCAGCATCAGATTCTTTTGTTTTTCTTACAAAGTCAACTATCACATATAAGGCTTGAAAATTGGAATAATTGGCCAAAAACATACAAGACAATTGTACTAAGTCAGGGTACACATTTAGATATGTTGTCTGCACTGGATGTAGCTTTTCCTTTTATTTCATGTTATATACAGTAATACCTCCGTTCACAAGTGCTTCTGTTAACAAAGAATGCAGTTCACAAACAGATGCATTGGACAGAATTTTGCTTTCATTTGTGAATTCCACATCAAGCAACAAATACAACTCTGCTCATTTTTTTCTGCACAATCACAAATGTGACTACCTTTCCCATAATCATGGAACAAATTAAATTCTGGAATCAAATGCATCCCAAACCTTAAAAGTAGGTAGATAGATGATAGATAGATAGATAGATTTTTTTTTTTTTTTTTTTTTTTTTTTTTTTTTTTTTTTTTTTTTTTGTGTTTTTTTTGTTT
>NW_022900930.1:6555438-6622804 GCF_012274545.1 Fukomys damarensis | reverse complement strand
GTACCAGGGAGAACTTGGGTCCTTGCACTTGCAAGGCAGGCCACCAAACCACTGAGCTAAATCTCCAGGCCCTAGAAAGATATTTTTAAAGTAAGAGAAGCCATGTAATATTTAAACTTGTAAGCTTCAGTTACTTGGCATTTTTCACAAGTTTTCTATCTTTTTGTTGAACTTCTTGTTTTATTTTGTATTAGTTCTGTAGTATAATTAAATTGTTTATCTGTGTTTTCTTCTAATTTACTGGACCTTTTATGAAAAATCCTTTCAGAGTTTTTGACAACTTCTGGGTCTCCACATCTTCAGAGTCGGTTAGCAGGAGCGTCTCGTGTTGGCTTTGCAGTGTTGCTTTCCTCTGACACTGTGATACTGATGGTGTAGAACAGCTGTTGAAACACATATCCTGGATTTGTGGCTTGACTTTGATAAGAGAAGACCCTCATGTGTGCTGGTGGTGGGAGGGGCTAGTGATGGGAGTGCTGAGTGAAAAGCTCACAGAGGCATGAGGTCCGGGCAGGTACAATGTCTGATAGTAGAGAAACGGGCCCAATGGCCCTGCGTCTAGAGGGGAGGCCGATGACGTCAGCAGCCTCAGGTCTTTCAGGGGCAGGGTGGCAAGTGCCCCATGGTTGCTTCGAGGGGCTGGGACCAGAGCTCCCACTGCTGAGAACAGCCTTGGGTGCAATCATGACATTGGGGTCAGCGGTAGGAGCTGGAGGTAGGTACTTTTGTGCGCACATCTACCGATACCGGGGCTGGCAGTGACCATGCACACATGCAGAGCCCAGTCACGAAGTGAGCACACCGGTGGGAGCCAGCAATGGAGATCAGCATGTACTCACCCAGTTGCATGTTCAGGCACAGTACACACACAGTGGTAGCAGCCAGGACCTGCAGCAGAGGCCCACACAATTCCTAGGCACATCCATGCACTTTCACTAACCGGAGGAGTTGTCACGGTGGGGAGATTTGGGCAGCTCAAAGGAGTGCTAGGCAAGATGGTTGATGGCTACCATAGCTGAAGACTGAGAAGGCAGCAGAATTTATTCAACAGAATAAACACAGAGGAGTCTGCTGCAGTTATTCTGGTGGTTGGTTACCTCAGAAGCAAAACTGTTGAAGTCCCCTGAGAATCAGGAGTCCACAGTGACAAAACTGTGGGGTTTGTGGCAGTGAGAGCTGTGGGGTGTACACGGCAGCCACAAGGGCTACTGGGCTTAGGAGCACAGAAGGGTAATCTAGTTTTGCACTGTGGACAATGTATCTCAAAGTGTACCTCGACTTGGTACAATTGTCTTACAAGTTTTATATGTTCTTTGGGTTCTTTGCCCGGTTTTCAATCTGTATATACATTAAGTAATTTAATAAGGTCTTATCAGATAAAGAAATGAATCTGATGCTGGAAAAAGAATGTAATCATATTAATTAAATATGCACTAATTAAAGAAAGAAAGAAAGAAAGAAAGAAAGAAAGAAAGAAAGGGATAAAAAGCCACCGAGGATCATGGCTCCACCAAGTGGCAGAGAGTGACAGCCCTATCTGCTGCTGTTAACAGGATGCCACCGACTGGGTAATTTATGAACAACAGTAAATTATTTGGCCCGTGAGTTTGGAAGCTGAGAAGTTTAACACTGAAGTCAGGTGTGGTGCGGGCCCCCTTAACTGTGTCATAACACGGCAGAAGGCAACACGAGAGAGACACAGAGACGGAGACAGACAGAGACAGAGACAACAGAGGCAGAAACGGGCTGCTTGTGCACTGTGGATTAAGTTTCTGACACGTTCTTTGGGAGGCCCCCTTGACCGCAGCACCAGCTGTTTCCAGATGTTGCTGTTATTCCAGTCTCTGAAGCAATCCGGGTGAGGTGGCTCATTAAAACAGTGAGCCCAAAGGCTGGGGAGGCTGGGCTCTTCCACCTGCTGCCCCTTTCCCTGAAAGGAAAAGTCAAAAGGCTGGATCTTCCCTGACTACACTGAGTGGTGCTGGCCGGAATGGTGGGATGACACAGGCAGGATGCAAGTGTTTTTCTCACCCTTCTTGAGCCATTGTTCTCGGGGGCTTTTGCTCTCCCAAGTTGCTACATCTTCTTAGTTGGACCTGTGAACTCTCCCAGGGTGCTTTTCATCTATGGATAGCTGTCCGATTATTACCCTTTTGGGGAGAGATAAAGGTTGAGCTCTTCTATCCCACCATCTTGCTCATTCTTCATTAATATACATTACTGCCTTCACTAGTGAAATAACTAAATCTGTGAGGCGAGCAAGGATTTAAAGTACATTGAATATAATTATTTTTATTTCACGTATTGGAAAAATGAGTGAAATTAAATGTTTAGTCCAACATTTCAGGGATAGGTCAATTTAAATTAGAAACCAGGTCATCCAAGTTTAAGTGAAGCGATGTTTTACATTCGTGCAGTTAATAGTCTGTAGTACAGTTCAGTGGAACAAACAAATGCTCTTTGCCAGTGTTCGTATTGGCAGACAGTCCTGAGATTCCATGATTTTCCGTGTTGCTTGGCCCTTTACCTCTCCTGCAGTTCCGTTGCCAGCCAAGACTTCTGTATCTTCACCAGTCTTCGTTCCTCACTCCTCTTTCCTGGGTTACTCTCCTGAAGTATTAAATGGTTTCAAATTCTTCACTTTCCGTGCTCTGCACTGCCTTCACTTCCTCGTCCGTGTTTCTCCGGGTTTCCCCCCGCATGTCTATCTTTTCCAACTCACTTGCTTTTCCTCCCTTTACCACTCCCTCCATTATGGCTTCCTAAAGTTTTGTTCACAGTCTTCTCTGTTTCTTCTCAATCACAGCCTGGTTTTTACTACCATGACTATAGGACAGTCTCCCTCGGCGGTACCTGTATCCTGATGTTCGAACTCACTTGTACCATTACCTGCAGAATGCTTCGGCCAGTGCAGAGCGACACCTGCAGCACTGAACCAGCACATCCAACTTCAAGCTCCTTTTCTTCCCCACCAGACTTGCTTTCTATTTTCTTTCTGTTTCGTGGCATTAACCTCTAGTGATAATTGTAGTGGAAACTGTCTAATTGTTTCCCAATATCTATGTTTTCTCTTTCACTGTCACAGAGCTACAGTATATTTTCTTTTCTTTTTTTTTTTATTTTTTTTATTTTGGTACTGGGGATCGAACTCAGGTCCTTATGCTTCCGAGGCAGGCAGCAGAACCACTGAGCTAAATCCCCGGCCCTACACTATATTTTCTAACTGAGGTTACGAGGGTCACATGACTGGCACATATCCAATGGAAAACAGGAAGTGATGTACACACCCTCTGGGACTAACACTAAAATCTTAAGGAATATTCTGGTCTATATTTCCTTCTTATCTCATCTGTTGGCCAAACATAGAGGTTCTAATATAATGATCCAGGCTTTTACAGGGTTATGGAGCACACATTGGAGGACCCAAATCTCTGAGGGACTCTGCAGAGAAAAGTCAGGCACTCCTGTCTACTCTCATCTGTGAATGAGTAAAAAATAAATTCTTACCATGTTCAGTGCTGAGTTTTCGTGGGTCAGTCATTAGAGAAACTAGCTTATCCTGTACATCACCGCAGCATAGGCAAGCATCTTTAGTCATTATTGACCCTGATAGCTCATTCATTTTCTACACACAATCACTCAAAATTCCCAGTAGTTCTCCCTCTTCATCACTGTTTTTTTTAAATTAATTTTATAGTTTGTTTAAGGTATGCAATATGATGACATTCATCATTGGAAATGTGCACCTTTACATACTCCATCTTGGTTCTTATTTTTCCCCCGTTCCCCTGCCCTCCCTCCAACCCCTCCACCCCTCCTTATCTAAAAAGATTTTGTTTCCATTACGTCATTTTCTCACATCAATTCCATTCCCTTCTTTCTTTTCCCATAGCCTACCCTCCTCCCCTTCCATGCTGCACCTTTTCTTCCTGTTTCACATTATCTGTTATACCTTTTAGTCTTTATTTATACACTCACTTTCTCATACTAGAGAAACTATTTGTTAATTACACGTGTGTGTCCTATGTATTTCACTTAAGAGTATGGCCTCAATGTGCATCCATTTATCTATGAATGTCTTTAGTCCTCTTTCTTTGTGGCTGAATAGTACTCCATTTTATTTTTCAAAAATGAATAAACATTTTCTTTATCCAGTCTCCCACTGAAGGACAGTTGGGCTGCTTCAAGTTTGAGCTATTGCGAATTGTGCTGCTATGAACGTGGGTGCACATATATCCCTGTGGTGTGATTCTTTTAATTGTTTGGGGCGGATATCCAGTAGGGGAATAGCTGTGTCAAATGGGACTTGCAATCCTAATTCTTTGAGGTGTCTCCATACTGATTTCCACAGTGGTTGCACCGGTCTACACTATCACCAGCAGTGGAGCAGGGTTCCTCTTTTCCCTCAGCCCCACCAGCATTTGTTGTTGGTGATTTCTTGATAGCAGCCATTCTTTCTGGAGACAGGTGGAATCTTAGATTTGTTTTCATTTGGATCTCTTGAATGACCAGTGATGTTGAACATTTTTTCATTTGTTTATTTGCTATTTCTGCCTCTTTGTGTGCAAAAGGTCTGTTCATTTCAGATGCTCATTTTCAGATTGGGTCTTTAAATTTAGGAGGTCTGCCTTTATGAAGACCTTTATATATCTTAGATAGTCCACCTTTGTCTTGGGAACAGCTGTTGACACTTTTTTCCCACATTGTGTGTTGTCTCTTCACACTGTTGGTCGTTTCTCTTGCTGTGCAGAAGCTTTTTAATAAGAAGACTTCCCACTTGCTGATTGTTTGTGCTGGTTCACAGGCACCTGAGGTTTTGTTCATAAAATCTTTTCCTATGCCAATGTCTTCAAGAGTTCTGACTAACCTCTCTCTCAGGCAGTTTAGTATTTCTCTTTTAATATTTAAATCTTTAATCCATTTTTATTTTAGTTTAGTGCATGGTGAGAGATATAGGTCTAGTTTCAATCTTTGGCAAGTAGAAACCAAGTTTTTCTAGCACCATTTATTAAAGAGGCTATACTTTCTACACTGAAGGTATTTGGCTCCTTTATAAAAAATGAGGCGGCTGAATGTGTCTGGAGTTTTTTCTGCAAGTTCTAATCTGTTCCACTCATCCTCGGGTTTATTTCTTTTCCAGTACCATGCTGCATTTTTTTAATCATAGTAGCTTTATAGTATAGTTTCAAATTGGAGACTGTGATAACCTCTACCTTGTTTTTATTGAATAGAATTGTTTTTGCTACTCTAGGTCTCTTCTGGTTCCAAATGAATTTCTGAATTGTTTTCTCAAGATCTACAAAGTATGCTGCTGGGATTTTAATTGGGATTGCATTGAATCTATATAGCAGTTTTGGAAGTGTGGACATTTTCACTATGTTGATTCTTCCTACACAGGAACAAGGGATATCTTTCCATTTTCTGATATCCTCTTCAGTCGCTTTTTCCCAGAGTTCTGTAGTTATCAGAGCAGAGGTCTTTGATTTCTTTTGTTAGGTTAATTCTTAGGTATTTCATTTTTTGGATGCTATTGTGAAAGGAACTGATTAATTCATTTCTCTCTCAGTGAGCCTGTTTTCCATGTACAGAAATGCTATTGATTTTTGTGCGTTGACCTTATATGCAGCTACTTTACAGAATTTGGTTAAGTCTAGAAGACGTTTAGCAGAGTTCTAGGGGTCTTCTATATAGAATATCATGTCACCTGCAAATAATGAAAATGTAACTTCTACATTCCCTATCTTTATTATTTTTATTTCTTTCTTTTGTCTAATTGCTGTGGCTAATGTTTCCAAAACTATATTCAACGGGAGTGGTGAAAGTGGACAACCTTGTCTTGTTCCTGACTTTAGTGGAAAGGATTTCATTTTTTTAACCATTTAGTGTGGTTTTGACTATTGGTTTTTCATAGATGGCTTTTATTAGATTGAGGTAGAGACCATCTATTCCAAGTTTTTGGATGGGTTTTTATCATAAATACGTGTTGGATTTTGTCAAATGCTTTTTCTGCATCTACAGAGATGATCATATGTGTTTTGTCCTTGGCTCTATAAATATAGTATATTACATTTATTGATTTGCATATGTTGAACCATCCCTGCATCCCTGGGATGAATCCCACTTGGTCAGGGTGTATGATCTTCTTGATGGTCTTCTGCATTCTATTTGCCAGTATCTTATTGAGGATTTTTCATCTATGTTCATTACTGAGATTGGCTTATCATTTTGTTTTTTGGTTGGGTCTTTCTCTGCTTTGGAGATCAAGGTGATGCTTGCTTCCAGGAATGAATTTGGGAGTATTGCTTCCCTTTCAATTTCATTGAAGAGTTTAAACAGGCATAACAGTAATTCCAATCTCTAAATGTCTTGTGGAATTCAGCAGTGAAGCCATCAGGACCTGGGCTTGTGTTTAATTACATTTCAAATTCATTGATTGATAATGCATTGGTTAGAATTTAGAGATCATCTTCATTCAACTTTGGTAATTACACATATCTAGAAATACACTTCTTCTGTATTTTTCTTCTTATTGGTATATAGGTTGTCAAAGTAAGTGTTGAAGATCCTCTGGATTTCTGCTACATCTGTTGTAATTTCACCTTTTTCATTCCTAAGTGCATGGTTTGGGCCCTTTTCTTTCCCTTTTCTGATAAGGTTGGCAAAGGGTTTGTCAACTTTGTCTATTCTTACTAACAACCAACTCTTGACTTTTTGATTTTTTTTTGTATCATTCTCTTAGTCTCCACTGAATTTATTTCTGCCCTGATCTTTATAATTCCCTCCCTTGTATGAGCTTTGGGTTTGTCCTGTTTTTTTTTTTTATGAGCTTGAGATTTAGCATCATTTTGTGTAATTGAGCTTGCTCTGTTTTCCTAATATGAGTATTCACTGCTATGAATTTCCCTGGTAAGTCTGCTTTCATTGTGTCCCATAGATTCTGATATGTTGTAGTGTAATTGTCATTTATTGTAGAAACTGTCTGGTTTCTTCTTTAGCTTCCTCTGTGACCCACTGGTTATTCAGAAGTGTGTTATTCAGTTTCCATATATTTTTAGCAATTCTTACAGTTTCTTTTGCTATTGATCTCCAATTTCATTGCACTATAGTCTGCTAATATAGAGGGGATCACTTCAGTTCCTTTGCACTTAGTTAAACATGTTCTATGAGTGAATATGTGGTCTATTTTGGAGAATGACCCGTGAGCAACTGAAAAAGATGTGTATTCTGATTTTGGGGGGGTGGAACACTCTGTAAACATCTGTTAATTTCATTTGTTCAAGAGTTTGATTGAGTTATAGTATTTCATTTTTTATTTCTTGCCTGGTTGATCGATCTATTTGCAAGAGTGAGGTATTGAAGTCCCCTCTGCCACTGTACTAGCGCTTATTTAGTTTTTCATGTCCATTAGTATTAGTTTTATATAGTTGGGTGCACTCGTGTTTGTTACATGTATATCAATTATTGTCATCTCTTCCTCTTGGATTGTTTCTTTGCAAGGATGTAGTGTCCTTCTTTGTCTCTCTTAATCAGTGTTGGTCTGAAATCCACTTGATCTGCAAAGAGGTTAGCTACTCCTGCTTTTTTCTGGGTTCCTGTCTCATGGAGTATTGTTTTCCATCCTTTAACTTTCAGTCTACAAGTTTCTTTTTTAATTGTGTTTCTTGTATACAACATATTGTTGGCTCCTGCTTCTTGACCCATTCTGCCAGTCTATTTCTTTTGATTGGTGAATTGAGATCATTAACATTGATAGTTGTAACTTATGTATGTATTGACTTATCTTTGCCATGACTTTTTCTTTTTATTGGATTCTCCCCCTTTGTGTTTAATTTCTTGTCATGACAGATGGATTCATTTGCTGGTCTCCCTGGGGTTGTAATCCTTGTTGTCTTTTCCTAGGATATTGTTTAAAATTTTTTGGAGTGTTGGTTTGGTATTCATGAAGATCCGAAGGTGCTCTTTGTCATGAAAGTAACTTATTTCTTCATCCATTTTGAAAGATAATTCTGTAGGGTACATCAATCTAGGTTGGAAGATGTTTTCTTTAGGACTTGAAATATGTCACTCCAAGCTCTTATTGCCTTAACAGCTAGTGTTGAGAAGTCTTCTGTGATTCTGATGAGCTTTTCTTTATATGTGATTTGTTTCTTTTCTCTAACTGCTTATAGAATTTTGTTTTTCTGCTGGGCTTCAGGAATCCTATTATATGCCTATCTGTAGATTTTTAAAATCATGGGTAGTTGGATACTATATGCCTCACTTATCTGAGTTATTCTCCCCCCACTTGGGAAGTTTTCTATAAACAGTTTTTTGTGTCATCTTCACTCTCCTGTTTCTTCATTGACTCCAATCAGTCTTATGCTAATCTTCTTTGCATTATCTAGCAGCTGCTGGATTGATTTCTTGGGCTCTTTTGTTTTTGTTTTTTAGTACCAGAGATCAAACTCAGGTCCTTGCTCTTTCAAGGCAGGTGGCAGAACCACTGAGCCAAATCCCCGGCTTGGATTGATTTCTTGTGTTCCCTTAATATTTTTAATAATTTTTTTTCTTTTCCTGATCACTAATTGCAATCTCGTCTTCTCTCTCTGAAATTCTTTCCTCACATTTGCTCATTCTGGTGCATAAACTTTCAATGGAGATTTTAGTATTCTGGAAATCTGTTTTTTATATGTTTTATTGATTCCATTTGTTTCCTATGTTGGGATTTCATTATTTCCCTCAGCTTCTCTATTTTTTTAAAAATCTGTGTTCACTCTAGATTCATTAATCATGTCTTGCACTATAGGCACAATCTCTGCTGTTATCTGAGAAATTATTTCTGATTTCATTTTTTCCAGGTCCTCTTTCATAGCCAATCCGGGGAATCCCCGTGTTTGAATATCAGATTGTTCCATCTTGTTGCCATTTGAGGTTGCCTTAGGTGAATCTGATTTCATTTTCCAGGTCCTCTTTCATAGCCAATCCGGGGAATCCAGGTGTTTGAATATCAGATTGTTCCATCTTGTTGCCATTTGAGGTTGCCTTAGGTGATCTTGAAGTGTAGTTTTGAGACTTGTTTACATGTCTTCTCATTTCAAAAGGTGCAGCCCATTGTGCCTTTGTTGAGGCAATTTTTTGCTCATCTAGTGGTCTTCACATCTCAGCAAGCCACTGAGCAGCCTTTTCTCTGCTGCTCCCCAGTACACCACTTCCTTGGTTTAGAATGGTGGCCTTCTGGATCCCTTAGCTAACCTGTTGACTAGACAGGCTTCTCTGGCTGGGGCTCGTGCACACTTTGGATGGTATCTAGGTGTGCCTCTTACTGGGGCCCCTATGGAGTTGTTGTGTGGGAGGGCCTCTGGCTGGGGGCTGCGTAGCCTTGTTCCTGTTGTCTGCACAGGCTTTTGTCTTATCAACAGAATTAGGGCGAGTCTCAAGCTGTTGCTTCTGGGCCTGTATATCTATTTTCCAGGCTGACCCCTGGCTGTGGCCTTGTGCCCAAGCCTCTGGGGTTGGTGCAGAGCTCTGGTTGGGATCCACCTGCAGGCATGCCCCTTTGGTCTATACAGCTGCTCCCCAGGATCTGCATGCACTTACTGATGGTATGACGGGCCTCTGGCTGAAGCTTGTGTGCTTATGCAGCACTTTTCTGAGTGGTCCTTTGGCTTAGGAGGGTGTGCCCCAGCTTCTAGGGTTGGAGCAGAGCCCTGGCTGGCATCCTCCTACAGTCGCACCCCTCTTTTCCATACAGCTGCTCCCAGGATCTGCACGCACTTACTGATGTAATGCAGGCCTCTGCATCATTGTGTTTTCAATCTCTCCATTTTTGCAGTTTTCCCAGAGGAGGTTTTTCCACTTTAATCTCATGTTTTTGTTTTTGTTTTTCTAGGACAAATGAAAATTTGTTTTTCTTATTCTTCACTTCAAATATTTTGTCCAATTTAACTCTTTCCTCTACTGTCATACTTCACACAAGTCAACACCTAAAATAGTTCTGTCTAAAGTCCCTTTTTGGCCTGGTGTCATTGGGTAGAACCGATCTTCTGGTACGGCATTCAAAGATTTTTTTTGACAATCGTCTTCTTTATACTTTTGCAGCTCCAAAATACTTATCAGTTTATAGCAATTCACTTTATTTCTTTATCATTTCATTGCTTCTTTATGTGAGTATAAAATTAGAAAAAATCATTTTGTTGATGTTATTTTCAAAATTCTCGTTATTTAGGTCAAAGTTGTATATATCCTTCATGATACTCCTGGTAATTTCAAAATCAGAGTGGATTCCTATACCCATTGACCATTATTTTGAAAGATCCTTGATGCCATATATCAACATCTTTTTCCAGTATTTATTTCCTCCTTTTTTAGACCAAGCCACTTTCTTGATCAAGGAAATAACTGTTAAGTATTTGTCAAATGTTTGAGGAAATGAAATGATACATAATGCAGTGTCAAACATGTTTTATGTGTAAAACATTGTGTTAGGCATTGATGTTTATAAAAATGGCTCATGTTACAATCTTCACTTTCAAAACAAATCCTAATGCTTGATTTTTGTATATTCCCACTCATCAAAGATTACTTTTTATTGTTTATTTTTTGTTTTCTTTACACAGTTGCTCACTTACCTTAGCTCTTTGAAGAGGTTGCAGTTCAAAACTACCTTTCATTTTTATTATATTAGATGGCATATTTTAGACTTTTTGAATTAAGATACATAAAACTACTTACCTTCAAAAATGTATATGAGATCAAAGTTAGATACCTCTTGAGAGTACACTTAAGAAGAAAGGGTAGTCATATTTCCATGTAATCCTTTCACCTGCAGCTATCTCTCAATGTCGAAACAATATTTCTTCACATTTCCCGAAGCTCAGGGTCTACTCTTTACAAACTCAGTGCATGATCTGCTGCCTATTTCTTAATCACAGCCTTATTTAATGTTCTGTGCTTTTGCCAACTACAATTATTTTTTGTTCTGTTACTCAATTTCCACTCTTTCTTCCTTATACTCCTCTAATATAATACTTTATTTTCAAATAATACTTCAACATGTTTTGCCTTGTTCTAAACTATAGAATATACAGCAAACTATTCATATTGCTTGTGTTTCATTTAGGGAAAGGAGTGCTACTTCTTAGGCTCATTTTGGTTGACTTCAGTCTATTTTACATTTGAACTTTGCTGTTCCCTTCTTTTTTTATAGTAACCAAGGCTCTTGTTTCCAGCAAGCCTCTCGTGATGCATCTTGAGTGAGCAAGAATCGTTTGGTGGGAAGTTATTCAAGGAAATCATTTTGCGACTCAGTTTATTTTGCTTGACACTTGAATGATGAAGCACATGTGGTTCTAGGATTGCTTCTGAGAATCAACAAGGATACTAGATTTGCTCTGCTCCAATAATAACAGAATTTTAATTCCAAGTTTCATTTTAAATCACAGTTCATACTTCTCTGTACCCTGGTATAATCCACTATTATTACAGTCATTTCACTTTTGGGCTTATTACATATACTGTAAGAAAAGAATTTTCTGTCTTCCTGTTTATCTTCTTATGTGAGATTTTTAGGCTCATTTATTGTTGCAGTGATGGAGAACTGATAGCAAACGAGGAGCTGCTGTTTTGTTTGTTTGCTTGTTTGTTTGTTGGAACTAGAGATTGAATATAAGACCTGCACAATGTTTCCCAACCCAGCCCTTTTCATTTTTTTTATATTTCCAGAAGCTCAGTGTCTACTCCTTACAAACTCACAGTACATGATCTGCTGCCTACTTGTTAATCATAGCCTAATGTTCTGTGCTTTTGCCAACTACAATTACTTTGAGATAGGTTATCACTAAGTAATTGTGATGTCCAGGCTGGGCTCAAAATTGGGATTCTCCTGTCTCAGCCTTTCTGGAGGCCTGGATTATAGTCTTGTACCAGCTAGTGTTGGATTCTAGAGGCCATTTAATGATAAATCAATACATGATCATTTGCTTCTATACTGGCCATGAACTCATTCGAACTTGGGTTGCAAGTTCATCATGAGAGAAGCAAAGCCGTCCTTCCGCTTGTCACCATCTTGCCCAGAAGGCATCTATTCGGGTTACTTTCCTTGGCTAAGACTCATTACCTGACATCCACCACTGAAAGGGGAACAGGTGATTTTGTCTTGTGTTTGGCTCATGGTTTCAGTCCAGGCTGTTGGGCTTCTAAGCAGGAACAGGAGTTCCCTTCCAGTGAGCACCTCTCCTGGCTGGCCCAGACCTCCCAACAGCACATATAGTTCTGAACTTAGCCTTGGCTTAACCCACTGTAGAGTACAGGACCCCACTGACCAGCCACCTGTCAAGAGCCCCACCTGGGAACACATGAGACCTTGGGGCGAGGTTCTAGACCTAAACCATAACAAGTACTACCCAGAATAACAGGTAACCCGTCCGTGTTCTTCTCCACTCATTTTGAATGGGAGGGGGGAGAAAGCAGCTAATCAGACGCAGTGGATAGCATGAAAGTTACCCATAAAACAAAGAGCCCATATGGGTAACTCTTCTCTCCCACCCCACCCCCTGAGGCAAATGAATCCTAGGATATATGAAATCTAAAAATTAAGGAAACAATGATGCTCAATGTTCCCCCCCCACCCCTGAATTTTTGGCAGAGTAGTTCCGTTTCACCACCCACACTGCCAAAATACTTTGCCAAGCCTCCGCTAGAGGAAACATCTATCCAAATGGCATCACTCTCCCTAAGACGGGCTGGGCAAACATGTATTTTGGAATCCAGAGCAACCCGCTCCTCGAGGCCTCTGCAATCCCCAAGCCAGAAAGTCTGTGTGCAGAATGGAGCTCCTTAACCAAACGATCAAAGCTCATTACGTTAAAGATGTCTCTTTTCACAACCACCTGACAGATACAGAAAAGCACAGGCCAGTGAGAGGGCTTCCAAGGGACGGAGATCTCCCTTAATATCTGTTGGTATCATGGAGTCTGAAGCCCTCAGACAGCACTTCTTTTCAGGTAGCCAGCAAATCCTTTCGCTGTCCTTGCTTGTGTAGGAGTTAACTCTCCGCGCCGGCGCTAAAGTAACAGGCGGTGACAACTGCTCCCTCGGGTTCGCTTGGGGAACTTGCGGTGGCAGGTTCAAAATGACAACCCTGTATCCCGCTGCCTTTTAGCAGCCAGCAACAGCACGGCCGCGCTCACTGCGTCAGCCTTCAAAGCAATTGTTTTGGTCGGACCCCTGCTACTTCTTACCGATAGGTGGCGCTGCTGCAAAGCAGATCAATACTGCGGTAGGCAGGCCCGGGGGCTGAGTTTCTGCGGCGCCCCCTGGAAGCCGGCCTGGGGGAAGGAAGGAAGGGGTTCGGTGACTTCTGCACAGAGCAAGATAGCACGTGTGTGTGTGTGTGTAGGACACACGCCTTGACCTCCACTGCAATAAAGTTGGGCTTTTCCTTCTGGTTCTTTTCCTTAAACGAGCTGGACAATAGCTCACTCATTAAATGCATTTAAAAATGTAAACGTTAGTACCATTCGCTCAGCAAGTTCTCCTTATAGAGCACTGTTGTCCGTTTCATCATAGGAGAGACAATACTTCATTTTTCCTATTCTTTCTTCCCTTCCCTGGCATTTTCCTTTATGGCTTTAAGAGCAATATTATCAATGGGCAAGAACAAAAGCTGACTTCAATAATCTATCCAGCAGACAAAGGGGAAAAAAATAAAACCTAGATCACTATATATACAGAGTCCACCCTAAAATGCATACTCACTTCAGGAAAAGAAAAATGATACGATGATTTTTAAACAGATGGCGCCACCCATATATAGGGACCCTAGAGGGTGTCATGGGTCACAGAACTCCCATTACACTGCAGGCCCTTCAGAAGAAATTAAAAATGTATGTGCAGCAATCTCCATGACCAGAGTTACCCAAGCAGCAGTGTTCTGTATGAATCAATGTCCAGACGCAAATGACAACCACTTTGAGAACCTCTTGTACTTGTAGAGGCCAAAGGTAACATATTAATCTTATGATGTCTTAGTAAATTTAGTATTAAAATATTTATACAAGTTTTTCTTTTCCTGAAGTGAAGTGTGTATATATTTTTACTGGCAGAAAGAGAGAGGGAGAGAGAGAGATTCACATGTACATATACAGTACATATATATATATATATGTATCATATAGGTATATAGAAACACTGGGGTACAGATATAGGATATATACATGTGTATATATGTATGTGTGTAGCTTCCCTAAAGAATTCATCCAAGCTTTCATCATTACATTTCTTTTCATATCCTAATAAAGAAAATACTGTACATCATATTGAAATTATGTGCATAAAGATAAAGTGAGTTAACAGGACAGTGACAGGTCATATCCATCCAAAATGAATTACTGATCAGCTAAAGAAAAGCACCAAGGAAACAAACACTGAGTAAGCCTACTGTCTGGCCCTCCCTGCTGGCCCATCTGTCTTGCACGGTGCTGGGGGTCAGTATGACTTGGAGCTCGGCTTCCTGGAATGGGGACACCAAGTGACGCCCTGAACAAGCAGGCTCCAGACTTCCAAGACCCCTCCCATCAAGTGCTTCAAAGCTTTTCAAAACTGGTCCTGAATTTTGTGGCTCAGAATCCTAACGTGAATTTCCAACAACAAACATACATTTTCCCCCCAGTAATTCCCTTTCCCCAAGAAACTATCAAATTGAACTATTTCCAGAAGCCAGACGTATGCTTTCTATATGATCAAACGAGGACAGGGAAATGTGAGTTTCTTAAGTTTGGAAGGACTGGGAGAAGGACAATAACCAGGGTGTCAAGCATAATAATCAGGGTGTGGAGCAGCAGGGAAAGCAGTCCTCAGAATCCCTGCGCTCAGTCACTGTCTAAGGAGGTCCCTTCCCAGAAACTGGCTTTGCACAAGCAGCTGTTTCTCCTGCGCCCAAACCCGCAGCAGGCCGGCATCATAGATTTCAGGGCATTAAGCACAGGTTCAAGGTTAATATTTCAAATCATCTAGTTTTGGGGCTGCTTTGTCCTGTGTTAAGTAAATAGTGCATTCCCACATTGGAAAAATGTGATAACAGGGACACAGGGCTTCATCCCATGGAAAACTATCAAACCATAACTGCAGTATTATGGAAATCGGCTCCTAAACCCCCTACAGCCACACACTAAGTGCATTGCTGCTTCCACGCATGATACTATGTGTCAATACAAATAATAACTTTTATATTAATTTGTAGTGTTAATTTATACACACACACACACACACACACACATATATCATCCATTCCTAAAGACTAGGAATACTTGAGTCCCCATTGCATTAATTTTTCTTTTCAAAAATATTTTTTAAAGTCACTTTCCAATTCATGCTACACATGTAGAAATTCCATGTATTTCAAATCTATTTCTTTTCTCTCCTCTACCCCCTGCATTCTTCATTCACCACATTAAATTTTTTAAAACAAAACAAAACAGACACTTCAGCCCACTCCACGTGGTCCTTCAACAATTGAGATGTCTCTCAATAGTTGATTGGATGAGTGAATTCTGGTACATTCAAATAGCAGAACATCACTCAACAATATAATAGCATAAAGTATTGTTCAGACTCAAGTTCATATTGCTAAGTGACAGAAACCATGCTCAAAAGGCAAATTGCATAACATCCTTCAGAAGGCAAAAAGTATGGGAGTGGAAATCAGATAACTCTTGTTTCGGGGATTTTAGAAGTGGGGCAGATTGACTACCGGCAGACACAGGCAAATTTTTATGACAAAACAAAACTATTCTGTGACTGTTCTATTCCTTCTTCAAACTTGGAAGTCATACACTACCAACAGTGGTCTTTCCTGCCTGTGAATTAAAACAAACAAGCAAAAACTGTTGGGGATACCAGAAAGAATGCAGAGAGACAAATGAATCGGTCTATATTACAAGTATGTGAGAAATCCTCACTGAAAGGAGTAAAGCCAAAAATGAGTTGCCCTAAGCAAGTTTCATAAAAACATAAGACTACAGACAAAAATGAACTGTGCGTAAGCACACTAGTGTAGTTGACATGTTTGTCTTTTCAGGATACAGATGAGCAGTTACGAAGCTATAGCCATGTGCTAAATAGCGTAAAACACATGACAATGGTCCCATGAGACTGTCTTTTCTTATAACATCATAATCTATCTTCGTTTGTTTTTATTTAAGCGTTCTCCATGGTGTTCACACAATGGCAGAATTTCCTAATGATGCTTTTCTCAGAATGCATCCCTGCCATTAAGAAATGCATGACTGTACTTTACATATCTATGACAGTTTAAGAAATAAGGAAATGGACTGGAAATAATGGTAACCAAGTTTCTCAGTGTCAGAGAAAGAAGATCTGCGTAATCAAATGAAAGGTGCATTAGAGCCGCAGACGTAGCCTTTCACTCTTATTTAGAGAGAATGAAAGTGTACCCAAGGCTCTTTGTATTCATGGGGTGCACGCACACACACACGCGCACACACACTTCTTATTTCTGCACAGTGAGGGACTAAAAGAGCTGTGACTGCCCAGCAACAGCAAGCAAAACGAGAGGCCAGAGCTGGATTTCTAAATGCTATTCTCCAGGGAAAGAAGCCATGATTCCTTTTTTAGTTCCAGAGTAGGGTACAGAAAAAGACACTTCTGGAGCATCTTGAAGTGCCAGAAATTAAAGAAGCACTAAAAAAATGTCAAAAAGATGTAAGAACCGCAATTGCCAACACTAAAGAAAATAAAGAAGACAGAGATTGCAACACTAATAACAAAAGTCCATGACCCGGTGTTATGAGCAAATAAATGGGAAAATATTTGTCGTAGAAGTTTCTTAAATACTAAACATAGACGATATAAGGGGAATAAAAAAGCACAATTAGACCAAGATAGCAGTAACTGCTTCTTAAACGATCATATCGCCTGATGGTAAAATAATGGGCAAAGCATTAAAGAGGATTAGGGTGTTTATAAACCTCAAAAAGCTCTCAAATAATACATATTATTTGGCACTGTGATTTTAATATGTATTCTCAAATTCTTTGGTATTTCTTCCTGAAAGATGGAGTCTTCTTTTGTTTTTTTCCAGTACCAGGGATTGAACTCAGGACCTTCCACTTATAATTCAGGCCTGGTGCCTCTGAGCTAAATCCTTGGCCCCTGAAAGGTGTAGTCTTTAACTTCCCCTCACAGGAAATGTGGGGTGGTTTTAGGGACTCAGGTCTAATGAATAGAATTTGAAAAGACGAAATAGTGATTTCATAGTAGATAAACCTGATAGATACAAAGCTTACTGAAGCACTAAGGCCAGCACAACAGGTAGTTCTGATGAGGACATCTACCTTCTGGTATGGTGCCTATGGTTGCCCCTAAACCATAATTTCCATCTAATCAGGAGAAAACCTAAGAAACAGGCTGAAGAAAATATTCCTGAATATTTGCTAGGTACTTCAAGTGACGAAAGGGATTAAGACCACCCGTACAGTAAAGGACAAGAGAAACAGTCACAGGTTGGTGGAGGCTAAGGGCATGATGACTAACTGCAGTATTATATGTTAGATTTGATTCTGGGGCAGAAGATCATATCTGAAATACTGGAGAAAATCAAATAAACAGTAGTTGAGTTCATAGTATCAAACCAATGTTAATTTCTTAAAATTGAGCAAAAGGCACACAGAGAGCGACTCTACTACCTTGAAAACACTCTGTAAATCTAAAGTTATCTCTAAATAAAAAGTTAGACATGGGTAAATTAACAATATCAAGTGGATGGTAAAGATCAAAACTAATTAGGCTACCATCCTGAGCAGGAACGCTATCAATAAAACAGCAGAGTAGAAATAGACTGTTGAAAGTGGTTAGAATCCGGCACTCTAGAAAGTAAAGACAAAAATGAAACATGAACAGAGTTATAACACCACCTAAGTCAATAGACCAGAGGGAACAATGCAACTGTTTTGGGCTATACACAGCTAGTGATTGAATGGTTCTGACACTTATATTCTGGATTGTTTTTATCATTCCTAGATAAAATAATAAATTCCTTTCTATAATTTCAGGCATCATGCTATCCAGTAGCGCAAGTAGTGTCATCAATAGGTTATTTTGTGGACGTGGAATTTTCTCGGATCACCCACCTTCGATTCATTTGTCATCAGTGAATCCAGGGTTGATTCAGTGAGATAGAGGGAATTAGGTGAAGAAGCTATGATCAATTAATCTAATTAAACTCTCAAGTAATGAGTGAGAACACCAAGAAATGACCTAGGTTTCCCTGAATGATGAGGTTTTATTGCTGCTGTTGTTGTTTAACTGTCAGTTGAAAACCCCACCAAGTGTCCCCTGGTCATTATCCTTTGATATTAGCTGTATCTTCTCACCAGGTGATTTCTATCCAGTGGGGTCTCTGTTCTTCTGTTTTTGTTTAGGAGGCTTTGATCATCTTTCCTGGACATGTTACTAATGTGTTCAGTGTGACTGAAAGTGAACTCGGGTACCTAGCATAGCTATGGCCTGTCCCCTTATCCCTGTCTGGAGAGCTTTGTAGGACCCTGAAAAGCACAGTACGTTCTTCAGTGAGCAGCATCCTTTCCCCTTTGACATTTTAGGACAGACCCACAAAGCTAGTCCTCTGGGGGGCTAGTTAGGGTTAGAGTAACGGAAGGACTACAGGTGCAGCAAGGAAGCTAATTCCCTGTACACTCTTTGTTTCATCAACAATCATTAAATGCTTCTGGCAAAGTGTTTCCAAGTATCAATCCCACAATCCAAATGCAAACAACGCATTACTCGTCCTCCTTGCCATGAATCCTTAGGCACACAGGTGCACATGCACTCTCTCCCTCTCCCTTTCCCTCTGCCTCACGCTCTCCCAGGTTCACATCTCCTTCATTACTGGCCGAAAAACAATCGTCAGCTTTTGGAGAGGAAAAGCTTTTTTTTTTCCTGTCAGTAGTGAAATGTGTTAAAATGTGCTCATAGACTGTTGTCTGCTGGCAATTCGCTGCTGTTCAATCCAGGATCTCAGACGGTAACAGATACCTGGGAGATGCAGGGCTAGAGTTTCCCACAGCTGAAAGTGGGTCCGAGAGGTGTCTTCATCAAACTCCATGCTCACATCTGGGCAGTAGGTGAGGAAGCCAACCTGGAAAGTAGTTTTTGTCACTGCTAGAATGCAAAGTTACCAAATGTGGTTCATTTTTAATGTTTCTGCTTTTGTTCTTAACATTTATTGTGGACCAGTCCACTGAGCACCGAAGATTGATGGTACAGGTTGGCAAGAAAGAAAATTCCCTAAAACACAGTCTTAATTAAGGTGAAAAGGGGGAATGTTAAGGTTAAAACTTCAGAATCACTGTGTAGTTTTCACCAGAAAAAGAATTTTTTTTTTTAATACACAGAAACTAATCACAAGTAGGAATGTGAACTTGGTGCCAGTGAGGAATCAGGCCTGAATCTGGTGTCCAAATCAAAGCCAAGGGAGTTCCAACCAAGGGCCCTCACCTGACCCCCACCCCTTGTCTAGGACCAGAGTCTTGTTTCAGTGCCACCCCAGACTCTTTGTGGAGTAGCATGAAGCCCCTCCATCCTTGGCTTGGCCTTGGAGATTCAAAAGTCTTGTTTGTATCTCATAACGGTGGCTTTCAAATTGTGGACACTTCCTCTTCTGAAGGGAAAAGGTCTATGCCTCATGCTGATTTTCCCTTGCTTTGCTGCAATGATCAATTCACCTGCAGGAATTGTCTTAGCTCTCCCAAACCTCTCCTAAATTCTTTCTCTCAGAGCCACACGTACACACACACACACACACACACACACACACACACACACACACACTTATAAAACTCAATGAAACTGAATCCCTAAGTAAACCTAGACACAGGCTTCTTTCTTATGCACAGTGCCAAGCAGGAGCAAAAACTGTCTGCTCCTTCTCATAAATTCTGTTTCATTTCAACAAAAAAGCACACTCTTTCTCTGTCTGTCTGGCATACACTCACTCACACACCCAGTCTCTGAGATTTTCTCCCTTTCAGCCCATGATCAATAGGATGACACTTTTCTTAGGAAAGTCGCAGAGTGGGCCTCCAGAATCTGGCAGGCAGTGGAAACACTGGCAGAGCCTTGTGTGGAAAAAGCATCAGGGTGATCAGCATGAAGCCTGATTCCAACACCAAGAGGGAAAGCCAGTTAGCCTGACCAGGGTGAGTATGGCCCGAGGGAGCCACCATACCAGCTGAACTCATTACAGGATGTCTGATGTGATAGCTGGGCATTAGATAACTAGATAATCAGGATAAAATATTACCAAGGAAAATAACTGCAGCTGGTGCAGAAGAATAGTGTCGCTTCTGGATCCCCCCAAGTCCTTTTCTGAGAGATTACTCTGTGCCTTCAAAAAGTCCCAGAGTTAAAGGCTGATAAGGTAAAAGAATTTTAATGTCTCTGGAGAAGATAAGGAAAACAAAAGAGTAAAAATGTGTAGTAGTGAAACAACGCTGCTTTCACACCTCAAATGAGAAACTTTGAGATCAATTTACAAAGAAAATCTTGTTTTTGTTATGAATTAGGAGCTCTGCAGATGAAAAAAACTTCCTACCACGACTTTAACTTCTGCATTGTCTGCCAGTCAGCGTAGCTGATGTCTCGTAAGTTCCACCTGTTGAGAAGATCAGATGCGCCAGTGTGTGGATGGAATGATCTTGTCCTTTCTCAGCACACCTTCCATCTCTTCCTCCATCCTGCCTCCGCAAACACAAGCAATGCTTTATGTCCAAGCAGACTTTGTAATCCAGCTCTCCCAGTCTCCGCATCAAGTTTTGTTTGTTTGTTTGTTTATGTTTCGGGTTTTTTGAGACAGGGTCTCACTATGTAGTTGAGACTGACCTCACTATGTAGCCCAGGCTGGTCTTGAACTCACAGTGATCCTCCTGCTTCAGCCTCCCAAGTGCTGGGATTACAGGTGTGCACCACCACATCCAGCACCATGTCATGTTTTAACGTCAATAATATTGAATGCCACTTACGGAAATCATCTTCTCTGGTTGAACAGGGAGTACCAAGCTTTGAAAGGCAATCATTCTTCTATCTCAGGTCATTACAATTGCCCTTCGCTTGCTTAATAGTTACCCTCTTTAAACCTTCCGGTTTTTTTGGGGGGGTGCTATAGTTAACACATTCATAAAGTCAGGGCAATCCATGTCCTCATCTCCCAGGGAGAAAAGTGCTTTAAAGGGGAACAGCAGGTCTTCTCCGCTCCACGTTGTTTTCTTTACTTGGATCACTATTTTCACTGGAGCTCTCCTCTCCATGCTGTTCGTAGCTGAGCCTGGTGGCACATACCTGGAATCTCAGCACTCTGGAAGGCTGAGACAAGAACATTCCAAGTTTGAGCCCAGTGGGAAACTCAGCAAGATTTTTTCTCAAAATTTGAAATTTCTGATGAAAGGACCAGGTATGCAGTTCATTGTGAAGGCTCGGAGTACAATCTCCAGTACTGAAAAGGAAAAAAAAGAAAAAGATGTCTGACCTCAAATGAAAAGCTGATTTCAAAAATCAAGAAGATATTATCCCATAAAAGAAACAGAGAGCTATGTGCTGCACTTGAACACTATATATGACTTTTTCCCATATAAGAATATGACAGGCAACGCTGATCTCAAGTCACCAGTGAGGACGTGGAGGTGTGTGGTATTTCTGTAAACCATGCACAACAGAGCCGAGAGGCTGATCCCAGCTCAGGTGTCTTGTGCCACCAAGCCCCTGGTTCCACTGCACCTGCCTCATCTAATTGTCAAAAAGTGGGTGGAGAGGAACTGTCTGGAAATATACGTGGAACCAGAAAGCAAGAACTTTCTGTTGCTTTTGGAAAAGAAACAAAAGCCGTTAAAAGACCATTTATATCATTCGGGCTTCAACATTTAATACCAATGTTGAAAGGTTTCTAGCCAGGCATGGTGGCACACCTGTAGTCTCAGCTCTCGGGAGGCTGAAGCAGGAGGATCGCTGTGAGTTCGAGACCAGCCTGGGCTACCTAGGGAGTTCCAGGTCAGTCTCAACTACATAGTGAGACCCTGTCTCAAAACACAAAAACAAAATTAAAGAAAGGTTTCTAAATGAACGATAGTGAAAAGCAGCAAACAAAACAATCTTTAAAAACTAGTACGTACATATTTTTTAATTCCAAGAAATCTTTATGCCCTTCTTGAAGCATCATCTGGATCTTTTTTTAAATGCCAAGATGAAGAAAAATGGAAACTCTGAAAGTCAGAAATTTATTAAAGATAAATATAAATTTATTTCTCACTACACAAGCTGAGTTGAATTTTAAAAGCACATCATTAGTGATGAAAAATCTTTTCTTTTTGGTTGGAAAAACAATTGCACTTTGATTAGTAAGAATTGCTAGGAACATTTTTTAAGTCTTAACTCTATCTGGGTAAGCTGTCTACAAATATAAATAGACCAAAGCACAAAGAGGCTTCTCCTAAACACATTAGTATATTTGCGATATCTGAACCTTAAGAGAACAAACTTAGGCAACTCCAACCATTCATGATGTGAATTAAAATTACATCTCTGGAGGAAGAACCTTAGTAATCATATACGACAGAGCCTACAGTAATCCACACATTATATCGGAACTCTCATTTGTTATTTTTTCTTTATAATTTTTCTTATAGACAGTAAGTAGCATCTGAGTACAATTGCAAAGACCAGGTGAATATGATACCAGTATATAAATTATATAAAAAGTAAAAAGGAAATATTTATTGTGTATGTATGGTCTTAAGATGTACTGTGTTTGTGTTCTCTTTTTACATCAGGAATTGGCAAAGTTGCTTTGATGACCAAATCTATTTTTTGGTCTTTGTGTAAATAAAATTTTATTGGAATACAGCCAAACTCATTTGTCTATTGTTTTGTCTGTTATTACCTTCATGCACACACAATGGCAGAATTGAATAGCTGCGAAAGGGATCATCTTACTTGTAAAATCTAAAATATTCAGTAACTGGACCTTTTCAGAAAAAGTATTGACGCTGTTCAACAAACGACATTTTCACAGGACTGAGTTTCATTAAGGATCTTTTCTGCATCTATTATAACAGTGAAATTTGAAGTCAACTCTATAAATTGATGAGCAGGTAAATGTATAAACATGAATAAACACTGTGATTATATTTTGTTCAACAAAGTACCACTGAAAGTTAGTCTTATACATTCTAGAAGTACCTACCTGAGTCCATCTCTGAGAGAGGGTGTGAAGATCTAGCATATAGGAGGATGTCAAGTCACTAACAGAAGATTAGTTTTGCCACCTGGACAGTCAGTATGCCAAGCAAATGAATGTTGCCATAGTCTGGTCTGATGATTCAATTAGAGCTTACTCTAGATTATTACTTCTTCAACTCGTGGGAAAAACAAAATCTTAGAATGGTTAAAATTTGCCCAAGGTAGTACACATCACATGCCAATCATACATTCATACAACCTTTCTCTAGTGTAATTTGCATCATTTCAAGCATCATTAATGCCAGCCCTGCCCTCTAGAAAATTGTTCTCAACTGGGGAATTTGTTCATCCACTGAAATTTGGGCTCTACTTTTTTTGTTCCCATTTTTTTCATCACGTCAACTTTGCAAGCTGCTGATTCTAGGTGATGGTTTCTTGGCTCTAGATCTGGTTTCTCTCTTACACTGTCTCTGTCCTCTTCTGTGTATTTCATTGCCTCAGTGTCCAACTCTGCTCTCACTTCACCACAGGGACTGAATAAGATTAATTCTAGCTGCTTCCTCCAAAAAGAATTGCCCCAGCGCTTGCCAATCTCCACCTCATCACTAGTATCACACCAGATACAGTAAAATACTACTGATGAATTAAAATTTGACACCATAGTCATAATTTTTCCTAGGGTCACTGGAAGAAATCTCATGGAGCAAGTTTTTAAAAAATTTTCTTGAAATCTTGGCTTTGAAAGGTTGCTTACTATTAATCAAGAATCCTAATAAAAGCACTTTTGTTGGAACACAGTTCACAGGATTTAGTGCCAGAAACTGTCTCATCTAAGTAAGTGATGATTGGTACCTTCTCAGACTGTGAAATGAATATGACCTTTCTTACCTATTTACTTTTTTTTTCAGCTTTAATTGAGTTTATTGGTACATTTTAGGGATACAGTAGAGTTACATTCATTGTTGGGATCTTGTACCTCTACATGACAAGTCTTGATTCTCATTTTTTGTTTGATTCTGTTTCAATATCTAGAAACTCAATACTAAATATAATATTTTGAATACAATTACTGCCTTGGCCAAATTTCTGAGAATTCTTGCTCTAACTTTTCTACAAAATCACAGATCTAAGAGAAATATGAAAATAATTCCAAAACTTGCTATTTCTTATTGTGGGGTTTTTAATGATCATTTTTGGTTCTTACAATTTATAGATAGTTTGGGCATACTGTTGACACAGCATATATTCTAAATAAATATGCACCATTTCATATGTATGCAGTAAGGCTCCGTGCATATTTGGCAAGGCATGTGTGTCTGTGGAAGAGCATAGAGAAAAGACCAAGTGCTTTGAGATGAATGCGTTGTTGCAGAGATTGTATTGGTATTTTGGTTTAATAAAGATATAAAAGTGAAACAGCAGTCAACCTATAAATCATGATTACTACATAAGGTAGGGGGCTAGATCTTGGGAAATATAAAATATGCAATAAATAACATTTGCTTTTTAAGCTTCCCTTAGGAACCCTCAAATTTTTTGTGTGGCTTAATACAGTGTGGGTGTGAGAGTTGACTGGGCCCAGCTAGGTGCTTCGCTTGGGGATTGCATGGAATTAGTCAAGTGGCAAGGATGCCAGAGCTCCCCAGAGGACTTTTCCCCTCCACATGCAGTCCTGATGCATGGCCAGAGGATTAGGCACAGGCTGGGAATGTCTCCTCGTCCTGGCTTTCCCTCCATGCAGCCTCTCTTCAGGAGCCCCTTCATGGCCTGAAGAAGGAGTCCTGGAACGTCACAGGTAGTAACCACCTTCCTTGAAGCAGGTGTACTGAGAACTTCAAATCATTTTGAGATTTTTAAAAATAGTAATAATAGTAGTTCACCTCTTCCCATGCCAGATATTATAAAAACATTTTATTTCATTTTCACAGTAATAACAGTGTCCTGCAAAATGGATCTGCAGATTCCATTCAGAGATGAAGAAACCAAGATTCAGAATTGTTACCTAATTGCAGAAGTTCACATAGCAGTAAGGGGGCAGCTCCGGTTTACTTGCACTAAAATCCGTTTCCTTTACCTGTGCTGAACGATCTCTCGTAACACCATCAAATGTTAAAAGGCGTACAAGGGATAAATCACAATTTAATGCACAATGTAAGCAAATCTTTACCTAGTTCATCCAATGTGATTATTAGCCAAGTTAAAATACAAAGAATTATTCTGGGCATAGAGCAGAAGAAAAAACTCCCTATGGATTAGTATTTCTGAAAATCCTTTCTAGAAGATGATAAATAGTCTAAGTTTCATGAGGATTTGTTCACAAAACCTTATGATAATTCATATATTTGATACTGCTGACAGAAAATTTTTGTTTACCTCAAAATTCTGTGAATATATTTTCCCTTGTATAGATATTAAAATTCCAGATCTGTGTAAGGAAGAAAATATTTTAAAAAATTAAATGGCTTGAGTAATAACTCTTCATCATCTAGATATTTTTGCTGATTTTCTTCTTACTATATTAGATTATATGACCATTATTTAATCCTAAAAGTGAGTTCCAATCAGCTGATTAAAGCAGGAAGAAGGGATTATTTCATCAGAAGAGGCAATTATACTTTTCTTTATGGGGAGAATGACAATCATAATGTTGAATTGAATATTTTCTCTGCTGGCTGCAGACAGAGAAAGATGGACCTTGTGCAACCCTAAAATGCACTTGAAATGTTGCTGTGTGCCTGCCTGATGTGCTACCCCCAAATTCAGAGCTTCGTGCTTTGCTGGCTCTTCTTACCCACTGTACCCACCTTGCTGATGAGACTTTTCCAGTGACTCAAGCTCCAAAGAAGGAGAGAGGGGTGGGGGACAAATGATGCGAGCTCACACGGGACATTATGTGGTTACATCTCCATGCTGGTTAAATTGCCCAAATCAAGTCACGTGGGCCTGTGACAAATTAGGCCCGGACCCACGTGGTGGATCTGAGAGCTGGAGTTCCGCAGAGCTCTCAGTCATTTCGAGAACTAGAGCTGACATCATCGGCCGGAGTTGAGGGGAATAATGTTGCCTAGGCAGAGAGCATGTGCAAAAGTTGGCCGAATGCATTTCTTTTTCTCATGATGGCTTCTGTTCCCAGGATTATAACATTTTTAAGATTTCTGTGGTGCAAGCCAGTGTCGTTCTGGCTTGGTAAAAAAGCTCAGTCAACGATACTGTAAGGCACCTAGGCTGTACGCTTCGGGACAGGGAGATAGGGAAATCGTGGGCTCCCGTGGGTTCCTAGGTGATGTCCCACCAGACTGTCTTTGCTTCACAACTTCCACCTTATGAGCATCCTATGATGCACACCTTTTCCTCTATTAATATCAGACTCTTACAGCTGCTTTCAACCCGTCTGTTCTGTAACGCGCTGTGTCTGTGCCTTTGCCGTTGCCACACTCCCACCAAACTCAGCCATCTTTCTCTCCAGGAAACTCCCCTAAATCCCCTTTACACTCTGTGCACACTTCTACTATCTCCATCACGTAGTCCTGTGGAGATGTCTGTCTAGGGTATCTGCTCCATAAACTCAGTGAGAATAAGGACAATTCGAATCACAGTGTGTGTCTTCCGCTTTGAACTCCGTAGCCTGTTGAACTGAACTTAATAGTGGAGATGGAGACAGCACCTTCATAAAGAAAGTAAGGGTTCTGGACGTCTTAAGACCCACCAGAGTTTTCTACACCCCAAAGGAAGCATTGCTTGTTTAGGGATTTTGTTCAAAATTACTTGTCTGTTGCCTCACTGAAGCCTAACTACATTTTATTTTCTTTCTAGAGTTCAGAATTGCTATAAAAGACATGATCTATCTTACTTGTCTTAAGCATCATAAGAAGAACCGAGAGGAAACAGGCAAAAGTTAGCACAACTGGAATGTTTCTGCAAGTCTCAGGCTGGAGTGGGTGTTTCTTCTCATCACCAGAGAAACATAAAATCCAGGAAAACAGACAATAGAATGATACCGAACTAAAGCGATATGTTATCTTGGCATAGGAGAAAAGAGAGCAAGCCAAAGAGGCTAAGAATAAATGGAAAGGAATCCAAATTAATTTCCTAGAGGAACTGACACTATTTGAGACTTGCTTGGATGGGCCAGACTTAAAAGAGCCACAAGCCGAACAGAGAGTGATGCTGGCTACCTTGCTGTGATTTCCAGAGCTCAGCGGCATATCCAGACCTTCTCCGTGCTGATCAGAAATCCTCAGCCAGCCGAGTTTCTGGCTGCTCCTAAGAATGATCCCAATTCTCACCAGAAGATCACAAATTAAATGAAGACCAGCAGCAGGAAACAGTATCTGTGCCCCCCCAAGGTGGTCTGATCAGTCCGGAAGGCAGGGAAGCAGTAAGACCTGGTAGATAGTCCTCCAAAATCAGTGAACCATTACTTGTTTCTCCTGGGGGAAGAGGAGACGGTGCCAACATGAAAGGATGCAGAAACATTCCTTCCCTGTCGTGATGCAAAGCCACAAGACGCTTACTCTCAGCCTTGCTGCTCTGATGCTATTAGCATGGAGTCTTTTGCAAAATGTAGCTTCTGCAACAGATGGTGCTAAAAAGAGTCCAAGAATTGCACCACCCTCCCTCATCTCATCTGCAAATAGGGTCCGTGACCCTGAACTAAGTAAAGTTTGTTTCTTTCAGGTGAAATACTAGCCATGAGAACAGGGCAGGGGCCTTGCTTGTCCTAAGCTATTAGGAGTTGCCCTGGACAGAGGAGAGCCGTGAATCGCAGTCCCGGTGGCGTAGTGAATGCTTCCTATTCGCTCACTCTCCCTTGCAGTGAATCAACCCCTCCCCATTACATTAGATGGCAATAGAACATTACCTGTCAGCAGCACGCTGCAATCAGGAAACTCTGTCAGTCTCTCAAGCACGGATGGTGATGTCTGTGGAGAAACAGACTTGCCTCTATCAAGGAAACGAACAATTGCTCCGTGATCAGGCCAGACCCAGTACTTCAACAAGCGCTTGCCTGAATTTTCTTATATCATGGCAAGGAATACAGTACGAAAAACATGATAAGAATCCGTGATTTAAGTGAACACTTTTAAAGAAACTAAAGTCCTATTAATGCAGAACAGAAATATGGTCTCCAGAAAATACACCAATCAAAAATTATCTGATAAAGTCTAGAACCACCTCGAAGGACTGGATTAAAAGCCTGGTTTCTGCAGCTTACCAGACAGAGGCCGTGAGGCCACAGGTGAGTTAATTCAATCTCTCTTTCCCTCAGCTGCTCAATGGAGGAAATGAGAGAACTTGCCACACAGGATAGGGGACCAGATGGGGCAATGCCAACACCAGTAGTATTCTTACAACAGCGCTCATTTATTAGCATCTTATGCTCAGAGGGGTTTCTAACTTGTCGGGCCGGATGCACCATTTAATCTCACGGGTATGTCGGCTCCTTATCTCCTGCCCTTCCCTCCTGCCAACATGGATCTGAACTCTCAGGAAATGTTCCAGGGGAATTGAATATCAAGCCTCCCAAAGAAAGAAAGAAAGAACCCCAGATCAGCTTGTCCCCACTGGACTGGCATATGATGGAGATCTGAAATGCTCTGAGGCATCTCAGAGAAAAGTTAGCCCCAAATGCATAAAGCTCCTTACTGGCTTGGGGTTCCCTAGGGAGAATCTCCATTCGGTTCCTCCTGTGAAAAATCATGCTTGGCCTTGGCAGGGTGGGGACTAACTCAGCATTCTATGTGACACTTGGTTTGTAGTGAGGCTTGGTGGGAAAGAAACAATGAGAGTAATAACCCCTTTTGCACACAGTGTTCAGTTAAGTACATCCGTCTGCATCATCGCCAGAGACAATTCTGATTTTACTTCGTGTCATGATGAACCGGGTAAAGCTCCTCCTCCTTTTGCAGTAAGTAAGCAGGAGATCTCACTAAAGCAGCAGACTTTAAGAAAGGTCTCCAGTGTTAACAAGCACCAGCCCCCTCAATGGGTGTGTTGCTAAGGCACAGCAGGAAAGACAGCCTCTTCGACTTGTTTTTCATATGATTAATTCCACTTCATCAGCCAGAATTGTCCCTGATTTAGGCTGCATCCAGATTGGGTCACTTTAGTTTACCTCCCGATGGCTGATTAATGTGTCCTTTCCTACCAAAGAACAACTTGCAACCTGTGGGAGGAAGTTCCAACTCTACGGACGATAACAGGGCTCTTCTTGTTCGATAGTGGCATCGAATCATTCCCGGTACACACAGGCCACGTGAGCCCGTAGTAATTCAGCATCTTAGTGCTCAGGGAGGGTCAGTGGTGATGTAGTGCTCTTAGGGCAGTGCTCATAGGAAGCATGAAGATTCATTTCGTTTTCTCACAGATGTACGACTATAGTGTAGACAGAAGGGGATGAGTTTCCAAAACTTTCCTAATTTGACAAAGGTCAAGCCAAAACGGAGCCTTTCCTTCCTCATGGCTCTTTAGCATATTTCAATATTTGGGTTGGCAAGGGGAAAATAAGTCTATGTGCTTATTTCAAAGCAAAGAGCAATTCAAAGACAAGGGAAATGCCTCTAGTCAAGGCAAGAGCTCACCACTTTGTAAGTGATAAGTGCCCAAACTCTGTCTCTGGTTGCTTTGGTGTTCATGCCTGTAGGTAGTACTTGGTTACTCTTGCTAGTCTGACACTATGTGCTTTTGCTTGTATTCTCAACATTCTGCAAAAGATTGGGTCCCTGGTAATAATATGTTCCAAATTACGAAACTTGCCGGAACATTTTCAAATTAGATCTTTCCGTTTGTTCCTTAAAATTAACATTCGTGAACTCCACTCCGTGACAAACGCCTGTAATGGTTTATATCGAGATGTGCTCCCAACTCATCATATACTCACAGGTGGCCTCTGGGGAAGAGATGGAGGCTGGACACTCATCAGTGGGTTAGCCAGTTGTATGCTCACTCCTCACACCATTTCCATTAGCCAATGGAGAACAAGGTTGTAAGCCCAATCCACAGTCAATGAGGCAAAAGGACAGAACTGTGCCCTGCCTTAGGAATGAAAGACTCAGCAGTGGACTGCTTTCCCTGTGCACTTGCCATCTTGCTTTAGAGATGTTGCGTTCCCTCCTGCAGGGGTAAATTTTTGCTTGGCCAGGACTTCGGGTTTTGGTGGGAGTTTGTCCTTGTGACCCTGGGGGTCTTCATCCCGAGCAATGTGTCCATGTATATGAGTACATGAGACTGTGTTTCCTCTTGCCCACTGCCTCTAAAATGGGTCATTATCAGCAAGAACAATTTCCTATTGCCTCATAAAGACTCCTGTAAGGGGAGTGAGTATTCAGGGCAAGAGGTATGATTTTCCACAGCAGATCTTAAATAGAAATGAATTGAAGATTCTAGAAAAATGAATAGAGAAAGAAGGGGTCAGGGGTCTGACTAGGGGTCAGGTGGTAGGTGTCAGAGTTGCCTCACTCTGAGCCTGTGAGAGGTGAACTGGTGAGTGGAGACACAATGTGAACCATAAAGATCATATTTACTTGCTTTTCTAGGTATAGCGTCTATTCCTAATTGGCTTCCAGTAAGAACAGATTCTTTGGGTTAATACTTTTCATATTTGAAGGACACAAGATTACATAAACGGTCTCAGTTTATCTTCATGGTCACAATCAGAGGTAAGTTATGTTACTCTCTACACTTAGTAGGCAAGGCTACAATTACTTTGTTACCTGTTGAGGGATCACATTCATTTTCAAGACTCTAATGCAAGCTCTTATCTCTTCCCTAGGAAAGTCCTCATTATATGTACAATATTATATACAGTTTATAGCTCAGTCATCACCTAAAGTCCAGTCATAACCTTCATTAGGAATCATGCAGGGGACCAGCCTTTCTTGTCTGGATTGGGTGGTTTATGTTGTTGATTCTGCTGTTCCCACTGTGAGATAGATGTGTGAGAGGTAGAAAACATTCCACCCCGGTAGAATGCTAAGAAACAGATGTCTAAATATTTAAACATCTTTACAAGGAGTCATCTTATCTCTATTTTACAGATAAAACAGATATAGTGGGACTGTGTACCTTTCCAAAGGTCAAAAAGCCTGTAATGGCAAAGCCAGAATTTGAACTTACTGTCTGGTTTAATCCCTTGTGTTCACTCTTCATGTCTTAAGCAGCTTGAGCAGCTTTGAGTGGCACCAACAACAAAGTTCTGGGGTAAGAGAAGCCTGAGTTCAGTGTGTGGCCCTGATTCAGTTTCTGCCCAGCAGACTTCAGAACTCTCTTTCTGGTTGCAGACCTCAACCTCCCCACAGAAATCTCACATGATAGAGAGAGAGCTCTGGGGCCTCCTCCTCTTCTGAAGTCACTAGCCTTGGCAGATTAGAGACTTTCCCTTAAGACTTCATGTCATCTTTATTTCCTTCTCACTAGATCTACATCCAAATACAGTCATATTGAAGGGATTAGAGCTCTGCACATGAATTTTGGAGGGTCTCAAAGTTTCTGTCCAAAACATGAACCATTTCACATCTGGAGATGGAAACACTAGGCCACATTTACACCAACATATTGGAGTCGACACTTTTTATGTTGTTCAGCCGCTGATAAACATTTCGTCATAGGTAATATTTGCAAGCCTAAACGTTGGTTTCCCCCATGCTAGATCTGCGGCGCCCTCCGGACCTGCGAGAGTGATTTCCTTGTATCCATTCAGCGTGTGGTCTGCACGGGACGGGGTGTCTCGCATACTGTTACTCTTAACCACAACATCAGGATTCCGTAGTAGTTTCAGTGTCTCGGTCTCAGTGAAGCCTTGCATTTTTATTCCTACGGGACTGACAAGCTCTCACAGGCTGGTGGTTGTGAGCCTATGCTCGTGGGATTTTAATGTAACTTTTGATTGTAAGAAGAACCAGCTCAATCCGAGTCACAGGTGGAAACAGCGGAAATCAAATCCCTCATCGATTTCCCCCTTCCTCCTTTATGCAGCTAATGAGAGTTTAGTTGACCAAATAAATCATTTCTCCCTTTTTCTTTGCACTAATTTCTCCTTACACATCATCTCAGCTCTTGTCAATGTTTCAACGTTCTCTTCACCTGTTGAAGGTGCCGCTTTCATGAGACTCATGGTGCTGGCTTCTATGGTTCTCCAGAGATGTTGCAGCCCAACACCTCAGTCCAGGGTTGTTTGCACCTTAGTGGATATAGGATCCCCCAAATCACCTCTGTTCCCCCATCATAGTCTTAAAACTCAGGACATATAAATGCACTCAGGGACGAATTTCAGTCATTATTTCACTAACTTATTTTATTATTTATTCCCTAACAGAAGTATAAGTTGATAGATATTCCAGGATTGGTGTAATTTCTGAGTAATGAAGTTTGAGGTGATTCACCCCATGCACCGCAGCTTTATTTCATTCTAATGTTTTATTAATAACATAATAATGATGGGAGCTAATATTTGTTCAGCCCTTTACTATATGTCAGTATTGTTCTATGTACTTAACATAGCTTAAAACATTTGAGCCTTATTACAGCTAAATAAAGTAGATGCTACTGTTATCCCCTTAAGTAGATGAAGATAACAAAGATAAAAGAGTTTGAGTGATCCGCCCAGAGAGAGGCAGCCATCAGAGCAGAACTGGGGTTTGAACTGAGCCGGATTCAACTCCAGAGTCTACACTTGCTACCCGGGGGTGCAGACGATACACTGAGAAATATCTACCTGGTCATGCATTTCTTCATCATTTCCTTGTTTTCTTTTTCTTTTTTCCATTGCAGTGGTGCTTATAGTTGTGAATTAATGTAGCTCTGTGGCATTCCTTTGTTGCTAAATATTTCTTATAGCTGATGATTATATAAAAGCAGATTCAATTGATAGAAAAGAAGACAGTACATGAGTTGTCAAGTATCTAAAATCTCCCAAATTATTTTTCTCCCCATCTTATATGTTAAATACAATCTCTCTCTCCTGTTTTTTTCCTATAGATGCTCTGTAGGGTTTTTCCTACCAGTTCCTGTTAGAAACTATACAGTGCTGTGCAGAACAGTGTATAAGATGTTTTAAAGACCACTTTGGGTAACTTTCTTGTAATGTTTAAAACTGAAGCATTTACCGCTAAACCCACAATTTTCCATATCGTCAAGCTGTTAAACTACCTCTCTGAGAGTCAGAAATTACTGTTGATTTGATTTCCTTTGTTTTGTTAAGTAAGAGTACAATACTACTGATTCCCTTTAAATCCTACAACTGTGGCCATGTCTCCCACCTTATTTCTAATACTCTAGACAATTTTCAAAGTACTTGTAGCAATATTAACTTTTAAAGTGTGGAGAAAAGTTATATTCTGCAAAATTGAAGCCAGCATTCTTACTTCACGAATTTTCTAGACACGCTCTACAATAAAACAAAAGCACTTAAACATGCACTCACACAAGCCAGGAATTGGCATTTGCCTTCTTTCTATGCTTGACTGTCTATTGTTGGAATACTGCCTCAAATGTTAGGGATCAGAGGCTGAGCCCTTTTTGAAAACTTTTCTATGTCTAAATAAGTCAATATGAGGAAAAGTAGAATTTGGTATTACACATACTTGTCATAGAATTGACATTCAGTAGCAGATGGATTTGAACTATTGCTTTCTATGTACAAGCCGCTAACACCAAGTTTCTTCCTTTGAATTTGGATCCTGACATAAGAGAATAGCAAGTATTAGCAATTACTTTCCATTGCAGCACAAGTAAAGTATCATGAGGATTAGTATCACTTTTTTAAATAACTGAGTCTGATAATTGAAGAGCTTGAGTTAGATTAGGTACAGGTGACCAGATGTCTAGCTTTCTGCTTGTTGAAAAAGTGGCATTTGTAATACCTGCTGTGTTGGCCAGAAGACTTACTCTGAGATTTGGTTGTTGGGCATTGTTTTAGAATATTCTGCCTCTTCCCTCTCAGAGTTGGTCTATGGCATAGGCGTGTGTTGGCAGGGCTTTGCTCTACAGCCTGATGTGGAGTATTTTAGGAATGCAAAACTGAGGATTTCATCACAGCTTACATGAAATACGCATCACTGAATGAAAGCTTTTGTAATTTTAGGAATGAAAAAAGAAACAGCTACTGATACAAATGTGCACATATTCACCCTGAACCCAGGCATAACACTGCCTAAACTTGAAATATAAACAGAGTGCACTGACACAGAAAATTTGGCTCCATTCAGATTAAATGAGGTCAAGATACTTAAATAAAAAGGACTCAAATACATGACACACGAAAGTGATTCTAAAGATTCAAAGTGTTTTCACTGGGCCTTATATGCCCGAAATTATGTTCATATTGAGATAAATCAGAGCCCTTGACTAAATAATGGGTGAGATATTGTGGACCGTGATATTTTATGGAGAATTTTAGACTTTAGATAATACTTATGTGGATGCTTATCACTATGAAAAATAGGCAGAGAAGTTAATTTGTCCTTATATTTTATGAAGCTGCCTTCTTTACGATTGCGGAGGTGGGGCTGCACAGAATGAGAAGGATGCGTAGCTGCTGGAGACGGCTCTTGTTTGAATCCTGAGTTCTGAGACGTGGCAGCCCCGAGGTACCGTTCCAGTGCATCCTTGTTGAGCACTGCAGAGTGCCCCCTTCCCCAAATCTTCTTTGTCTTTTCTGCCACACTAATTCTTAACCCTGACTTTTTCATCCTTCTTTTCTCCCCTTGATATTTTTTCAGCTCTCAGCTGCTAAGCAGAGTCGGGAATATTTCCTAAGCTATCAATTAGACTTCCCGATAAACAAAGAAACTTGATTTATTCCCCGGTAACTCCTTTCTACGATCCCATAGCAAGTGAATGCAAATTCCTTTCGTGGTGCCCACCACTATTTCCATACCCTCAACTCTCAAGTGGTGGTTTTTCGGTATCTGCTGAAGAAATTGCAATTTATCCATCCTAGTCACATTTCCTTTCTATCCACAAACAATTCTTCCCATCAACTTTGTGTAGTGCTCCGTGTTTCCCCACTTTCCACCTGCATGTCTTAGAGGACAGATCATAGTCACACTCGTCTTTTGTATCTCTCAGGAATCTTCTGCATTTTTCCAGTTTTACTGAGGCATATATGAAAATAAAACTTCTATATATTATGGGGGTATAATCTAAAGTCTTGATGTATGTCGATAATGTAAAATGATTACTACAATTAAGCTAACAAACATATCCATCACCTCACATAGTTATCACTTTTTGTGAGAATTTTTAAAATCCATTCTTCTAGCAAATTTTAAATATGCAGTACAGTGTTATTAACTCTGGTCACTGCGTGGTGCACTAAGTCTCCAAAGCTTGTGCTTTCTCCCTAGCTGAATCTTTGTACCTTTTACCAATACTTCTCCATGACCCTTGTCACTTACCCGTCCACTCTCTGACACTGTAGTTCCATCTTCAGATGCTCTAAGAACATGAGAGATCATGTGATGTTTGCCTGTCTCTGCCAGCTTATTTCACCTTGCGTAATGTTGTCTAGTAAAAGCTGGATGTGATTCTGTCATGTTACTGCACGTAGATGTTTGTGTATATCACATTTTCTGCATTCTCTCTTCTATTAACAGACATTTTGGCCATCGAGTTTGATTCCGTCTTTTTTATTGTTAATAATGCATCAATGAGCACGTGAACGTAAATGAGCTTGCAGATCTCTCTTGGAGGTATTTTTTTTTACACATATACGCCGTGGTGTTATTGCTGGCTTATACAGTAATTTTATTAAAATTTTGAGGAACTTCTGAACTGTTTTTCATAACTAGTGTACCGGTGTGCTCCTCCACTAAGAGTTTACAGGAATTCTCTTTATTGGCATTCTTGTCAATGCTTGTTATTTCTTGGTTTTTGAGAACAGCTATTATAACAACAATAAAGTAATATTGAGATAAGACTTCATTGTAGTCTTCCAACTAAACATGACTAAGGGTGTTGAGTATCTCTGAAAAAAACCTGTGTCATTTTTATGTGTTCTTTGTGAAAATGTCTGTTTCGTTCATTTGTCACTGAATTTGAATTCTTTACACAAATAATAATCTTTTATCAGATTATATTCTGAGGATATTTTTTCCAATTAAACAGGTGTTCTGCTCCTTTGATTATTTCTTTTGCTGTACCATAGCATTTAGTTTGACATAATCTCATTTTTGTTGCCTGTGCATATGGAGTTATGGCCAAAAAAATCATTGCCTAGACAAAGGTCAAGAAAATTTGTCCTGTTTTTTTTTCTACTAGTTTTATAATTTCAATTCTTACAATTTAAACCTTTTATCCATTTTAATTTGATTTTGTTATAATGATCCAGTTTCATTTTTCTGAATGTGGGTAACAGTTTTTCAAATATTATTTATTGAAGGGTCTGTTTTCAGGCCAGTATCATGCTGGGCTTTTTTACTACAGTTGTGTAATATACTCTGAAATCAAGTAGTGTGATATGTCCAGCTTTTTTCTTTTTGCTATAAATTTCATGGTTAATTGAAGTCTTTTATGGCTTCATAAAAACTTTATAATTTTTCTACTTCTTTAAAAAATAACACTGAAATTTAAAAAATGACACGGTTAAATAGACAGATCACTTTGAGTATTATGGACATTGTAGCAATATTAATTCTTCCCATCCATGAATGTGGAATATCTTTCAAATTATTTTAACATCTCCAATTACATTTATAAATATGTCATAAATTTCATTGTACAGACATTTTTGTCTTCTTAGCTATATTTTTCCCAATAATTTTATTATTTTTGATGCTATTGTAATAGAATTGTGCTCTTGATTTCATCTTTTCTAGATAGATCATTTTTATTGTATACAAACGTAATGATTTTCACAGCCTCGATTTTTATTACATTTATTAATTAGCTCTAGTAGTTTTTATGGACTTGCTAGGGTTTTCAATGTATATGATCATATAATCTGAAAACATTATTTTATTTATTTATTTTCTGTTTAGATGCCGTTTCTTTCCTTTTCTTGCACAGTTGCTCTTGCTAGGACTTCCAGTGCTACACTGAATAAAAGTGACAGGAAAGGGCACACTTGTATTCCTAATGTTCTTAAAGAAAAAGTGTGTGGCATTAAATGCAGGCAATGTCATAAACACCTCTGACTTGGTTGAGGCTCATTCCTTTTATCCTTAATTTGTTGAAAGGTTTTGTTGTGTGTTTTTCATCATAGAAGGGTGCTAAATTCTGTCAAATACTTTTACTGTATGTATTGAGCTGATCATTTTGTCAATCTGATGTATCATAGTTGTTAGTTTAGACATGTGGACCCTTTCTTGCAGCATGGGGATAAATCCCCACTTGATCATATTGTGTCTCTAATATGTTCAATTTGTTAAACACTTAAGGGTCTTGACATCTAAATTCATCAGAGATACTGGCCTGTAAATTTTCTTTTCTTTTAGTACCCTTGTCTGACTTTGGTATCAGGGTAGTGCTGTTCTCATGAAGAAGTTTGCAAGTGCTTCCTCTTTGGGTTTTTGAAGATATTAAGAAAATTGGTGCTGGCTGTTTTTTAAATGTTTGGTAAAATTAATGTTTGAATCCCCATAATCCTACGCTTCTTTTGGGAAGACTTTTTAATCTGATTCAATCTCCTTACTTGTAAGTGGTCTGTTCAGAATTTCTGCTTCTTCATGATTCAGTCCTGGTAGATTATATCTTTCTAGGAGTTTATCCATCCCTTCTAATTTATCTAATTTGTTGGTACATAATGAACTTGGTTTCTTATATTTCTTCTTAACAATTTTGGTTTCTGGCTTATTATTTCTTTTTTCTGTTTGTTTTTATTTTGCAATATTTAATTATCATTTTTAAAAAACAACAAAAAAGAAAATTACAGTTAGGAACAAGGAGTTCTAGTATGCTTTGGTATAGTTGAATGACTATAGATAATAGTGAATTGTACCTATCAAAGAGCTAAAAGAAAAGATTTTGAATGTTTTAATCATTAAAAATTCCTAAGCGCTTGAGGACATAGGCATGCATTTAACCTAATAGAAGTACTACAAAATATATACATGTATCAAAATACCTCATGGCACCCACTAACATATATAATTTGTATATTTTTAGGTTTCAGCTAAAATACATTCAACTTAAATGTAAAAAGAAACAAAAAATAGGGGCAAAGTACCAAGGACAGTCACTCGGGTAATGGGGCCACCTGGGAAGCAAGTCAGGTAGTAAGTGTGGAGGGAAAGCACAGGCTTCTCCTAGGAGGCGGTGGGTCCAGAGGTCTCTGGCCACCCCCAGGTGGTCGATGCCTATCTGTACTTCACTGAGCCCAGTTCTTGGAAGAAGTATGTGGGTCTGGTCATCCCGTCTCCCTCTTGAGTCCTAGTTTTTAGCTGACGTGCAGCTGTGGTGTGTTTCACCTTTGTCCTGGCGCTCTCGAAGACTTAGCCCAAATGACTGCCTAGAACATTTTTACCCAGCTCATCTATCTATAATAGGAGCATACCTTTTAAAGTGAAACAAGTAGGCTTTGTAGACATGGGGAGGGGACCTGGAATAACAAGATGGGGGGAGAGAAGCAGAGAAGGAAAAGTAAAGAGAATTAAGAAGCGGTATGGATTCCCCAAGATGACTATAATTATTATGTATTGTGAACATATGCTAATGAGAAAAATAAAAGAAGACAAGGGCTGCTGAGGCAAAACTAAGGGACCTGGCCTGGTGCTTGAGCAGTAAACACAATGGTAATGGATCTCAGTGGAGGAGACCCCAGGAAGCACTGACAAAAATGCACTTCCTGAAGATAAAGGACAAGTCCTAAGGTACAAAAGCTGAAATGGGAGCTGCTGAGAAGAAACTAGGCAGGCCACAAAGCCTCAGTAAATTAAACATGCCAAGAAAAATTGCAAGAGGTATTGGAAAATATATGTGATGCAAAAACGCATTTTGTGAAATACCTCTGAAACAGGCCCCTTGAAATAGCCATTGTGAGCCCAGGGCTTTTGGCAGAAATCCTCCTGGATCAAGTTCAAGTTAATTTTGGAAAAGGGAGGAGGCCTGTTGATGATTCACTTAGAGCAGCATACAGAACTGTCATACTTGGAATGAATTCTTTATCTACCTGGCAGCGGAAGACAAAACCTCAAGTGGTAAATACTTCTGCTTCCCTCAAACATCCGCAGGCCCACCACAGAGACCATCTGCAGATACCTGCTCCAGAAAAATCCAGTCCATTTAACCTTCGGTCCTAAAAGAGCCGTGACACAGAACCCACCCAAAAGTACTACTAGCAACTGTGTGAAAAGGCAATACAAATTTCCAATAGGAGAATAAGTGCCCCCAAAATATCGTCATGCTGTAGTTGAAGAGTTAGCCAAAGATCTCGCCATTAAAATGAGCTATGCAGCAATCAGGACAAGAAGGAAGACCACAAAGCAGGAAAATAAGAGCTCAAGGGGGAAATGGCCACACAGTAGAGAGCAGTGAAACACGAGCTGACAAAAGTCAGAAAAGGAAGACAAGGAAGGCAAAGGGTTTACAGAAATAAACATAACTGAAAGAGACCAGGGAGGGAAGCTGCCACTGTGATCGCATGAAGAAGCAAAGGAGATAGAAATGAGAAAAAAGAGCGGAAATAAAACTTTTGAAATAATCTAGAGGATGCGGGAAAGGTAGTCAATATAAATTCACATTTGGAGTTCTAAAGAGCAAACAAGGAATTCAAAATGGAATACAGAAAATGTTTAAAAATATAATTCAAGATTTTTTTTTCTGAAAATGAAGAAGCTTTGCACCGGAATTTTTCCCAGGGGAGACTGACCAGACCAGTTACTTGTATGATATACACTATTAAAGACATTGAATATTAAAGATAATCTGAAAAATAAAATTCCTTCTGTGGAGAAAAGGTTAAGAACAGATTTCTCTCTCTACCAATATCTAATATCACAAGACATCAAAGCAGCATGTAGGAAATACTGAAAGCATAAAGAATGTGAGTCAAGGATTTTATATCTAGTCAAGCATATAAATGTAACAAGTCATATATAAAAACTACAAACAAGTGGTTTAAAATGGAAGAACTCAGCGAATTATTTTTTCCATATACTCTACTACAAAAAAAAATGGATATAAGATTTTTTTTTAATCCAACCAAGAAGTAACAGGGAAAAATATACCAAGTGGCTAGTGATAAGCAGTTAATATATTTTGCTTCAACTAAAATGAAAATGTCTGTGGGAATGAGGGTTCCAGAATAGCATCAAAATGCAAAATGGTGTAATAACATGGAAGTAAAATAATCAATAAAATGAAGAACAGGAGAGAAGGTGAGATGATAAATATGAAGTAAAATTGCTGATGTTTAGTTAGTAAGAGTCAGAGAGCAGTCAAAGCTGAAAACAGAGAGTGAACAAACTGAATACTAAGAAAAAAATGCCTTTGATGAGATTGTGTGAGGGCATATAAAGGAGGGAAGAAGATGGATAAAATAGATATGAAAATGCCAGTTAATTCTCTAAAGTTAATGACGGGCATCTAGTAGAAGCCAGGTGTAATTATAGTGAAAATTTCCTAATTGCAAACTTTTAAAATATCAGGGATATCTAATTTTTAAAAAGTAAACATAATGGGTAACACATATGCATGTCTGTTTATATTTGCCTAAAGAAAGGGTGGGAAAAGAATGTTAAACTGCCCCCAGTTTTGAAAATGTTCACTATTAAATCAACAAGTTCATTAGTATGTACTGTCTTTCTTTGGGTAAAACCTACTTTATTCCACAGACTTTCAGTGATCAGAAAAAAGTGCAGCTGTATTTTTTCTGAAATGATAAGGGAGCATTCACTTTCATGACAGAATTAAAACATAATGTGTTTTTAAAACAAAAAAGAAAGTATAACCTGAAAAATGGCCTTTGTTTTCCTCTCAAGGCCAAATCATAGCTCATTATGTTGATTCCAGAGCACAGGCAAAGAAATCTGACTTAAATTGAACAGTAATCCATAGTGAAATTGACTAATCCAGTTTCCCTTATTATTGACTCTGTTAAATGCAAAAGCTAGTACATTAAATTGAAAATAACAAAAGAACAAACTGTGTTTCCAAATTGCTAATACATTGTAAAGTGAAGTGCATGCACATCGTGTGTGTGTGTGTGTGTGTGTGTATGTGTGTGTGTGTGGCATAAAGGATGTGTGTGCAAACGGGAATTTTGCCGCCTATCTTTTTAACAACCTATAAGAAACTCGAGCAGAATTCCTTTAACTCGGGCAACTGAAAGAACGATTTTTATCTGGCACAACCAACCTCAAAGAGCAATCAAGTAGCAATGAAGAGTTTCACTAGGAAAGGCCATAAAACAGCACACACCCTTCACTGCACTGTATAATGAACTTCTGCTCCATATTTGTCAGACTCAAAACGTCTACACATTCTTAGCGTTTCCTTCACTGTAGCTTCTGGCCTGACCTGTTGTCTTCTTAGATATTGTATGAATAGTGATAAAATAAGGGCAATCACATAACTAATGGAAAAGGAAATACATATTTGTGCCTATGTTTTTGTGAACATACATGTATAAATAGCATATATATATATATATAAATAGCATATATATAAATATATAAATAGCATATATATAAATAGCATATATATAAATATATAAATAGCATATATATATATAAATAGCATATATATATATATATATGAATCTGCTTATATTGCTAATGTTGCCTAAGTGAGAATACAGTAAAAGTAACAATGATCAAGATAAACTTCTTTAAATATATCCTGTTTTATAAATTAAATTTCCTAATAATGTACACATGTAATTATAATTTTATTCTAGGAATGTAATATAACAAAATAAATAATCATAACTCTGTAATTCAATTCTCATTTCAGATCCTGAGGTTCAATCCAAGAGTCTTGCACATGTAAAGCAGGTGCTTAATCATGAAACTACACCATCATCCCTATCTGTAATTCAATTTTTTTACCTAACTGCTCAGACAAGAAATATTTCAAGGGACGTTAAAATGCAGTAATATGCTGCATACCCATAGTGGGATGGATGCTAAAAGGAAACAAACTGTAAAATTTGAAAATGGAGCTATTTTAAGTAATCATATAATTAGTAATAATATTTTATTATTACTGTGAGGTTGTGCATACAGTCTGAAATAAATCAAATGAAAAAATTGCATAGTGTTATTAAGAACTTAGATTTTTGACTGAGAGAAAAGAAATACTGATGTCATATCATTGATGTTAGAAAACTCCCTGTAGTTCTGATTTCTATTTGAAAGTGTCAGTATAAGCTCATAATGGATTTTATCTTTTTTTAAAAGTGCAATTTTTGCTTTGTCTATTGGAAAAGCCCACAAACAATGAGTAAGAAATAGCAGATAATCCCCTGAGTGTTCAATTATCTTGGCACACCAACACAGGTGGAAAAAGAATAGGAGTTTCTGAAACAGTCACTGTTATTTGGATGGAAAATATGGCTTGAGTGATTCTCAAAATAATCAGGGAGAGGGAACCTAGGAAAATGGGTAAAAAAAATAAAGGGTATAAGATAAGCATTTTCATACCAGAAAATAAGGAAGTTATCTGAGTTGTCTTAAGGTAAACAAATACTTCAAGGATACTTTAATGCTTTTAAAACTTTAAGGATAACTTCTCTTTATAGAAGAATTCACACTGAGAATCAAAGAAAGAATGGTAAAATAAAGATATTATTATCTTTGTACAACCTGAAATAAATTAATGCAACCAATTAGTGATTTTTCAACACTAATACTATAACAGATCAATAGAAAACTAGCAACTATGTGCCTCCTATTGGAAGAACATATCAGCACCCATTATAGAAGTGGAGAATTAATGTAAAAATTAAAAGGCCCACATAATAGATCTTGTTTGGATCTCAATGTAATAAATAATTACTGTAAATAATATAGACTATGTGAGAAATAAAGAACATGTCAGATGTGGATCCTAGAGGTCAAGAACAGGTAGTTCTTGGGCCTGCAGTGTTTTCCTCAGTCTTTTTGTCTGAAGATTGTTGGGGGGGCTCTGAAAACAGACTAAAAACTCCAGGATAGCTCTCAGTTCATTGAGTGCAACAATCAGAGCATGAAAGTCCAGTACCTCGATCATCTTTTGGGTCATTCTGCTACGGGCCCTGCACAGGGTCTCCAATGCCTATGGTGGCGCTGGGTCTCACGTTAGCAGAGCACCGTCTCTCCATTCACACATTCTTTCTTTCATTCCCTCCACCTGCTCATTGTCTTCCACTCTCATCACGCTCTTGGTATCACAGCCCAAAGCAGACTACGACGAAATCAAAATTGAAAGAGGCTGCTTGTACGGATAGCCTAGGATAAAACATTGGAAAATGTTATCACCATAAACTTTTATTTCCTAAAGTGATGATAGTGTTGATCTTATTTTTTTTATAAAAGGAGGATTTCTTTTAGATGTGCTTTCTAAAAATTTTACAGATAAGTTTATATCATAACTGGGATTCATTTCAAAGTAATATAATAAGGAGGCTGACAACAGTGGGCAACAATATGGAGGGAGAAGATGTTCTCTGCTTTGACAACTGCTGCAGTAATATAATGTTCACACACAAGTTCATCCTACTGTAACTGCTACTTTATATAGTTTCATATTTTCTGTAGTAAAGGTTTTTCATAAAATTAAGTCCACAGCAAAGGTGTAGCTGGAAAAAATGCGCAAGAAATTACAATGCCTGTCACTTCTAGGAAGAGGCTCTAGAAAGAGGGAGAAGATAGTGAAAGGGACGCTGCTTTCACTGTGCATTTAAAAAATTGTTTTTGAAGGTTGAATAAGAAGAAAGTGTTACACTTCAAAACAATAGAAAATTGTATAATAACAAGGAAATCACAAAATGACTGATTGTGTCAGTTTACTGGTTATAACTCTTTCAGAATAGCCTATTGGCCTAAGAATAGAGACCTAAAACTTTAAAACATCCTAAATTCCCTGTAGGATCTGGGCTGCACCCACCTCTCAAGGCTTAACTCTTTGTAACTTATCTCAGCATGCAATGAATGCATTTTTCTTTTCATTTTAAATAGTGAGTGAAATAAGTCAGACACACAGGCTCATTTTTAAATTTTTTCCATAACTCTCTTCAAAGTTTTGCCCAAACAATTCCCTCTTCCTTGGGGAAGTGTGTTCTAATCCCAGACAAGTTCTAATTTTTTAATACATGAATTGTTCCATATTCCACTCATTAGTACAATTGTGATTTTACTATTTTATATGATTATGTTCATAGCAGGAACAATTGTAGTTCACAAGCACAGTTATATAAAAACGCATCTTTCTATCCCACATGTCTCTTTCGCCTTGTTAAAACTTCATCTGAAAAAGAACAGGGCCATCATGTCTTCAGTGGGTACTCTGGTATGAGAGGTATTTATGTCTATTGAATTGAAATAATAGATGGATGGCTGGATGGATGGCTGGATGGATGGATTGAAAGTGTATTAGGTGTAAGAATAAATAAATAGATGAATACTGAGCAGAAGCTTAGTAATGCCACCCATCAGTTTTGTTACCCAGTTGAAGATGTAAACTGTCAATGAGCAGATTGTTGTGCTTCTAATGAAAACAAATGAATGAAACTTGTGGATTTACTGTATCAAGAAGGAGAAAAGGATAATACTCAAATGGAAGCAGACACAGCTAAACTGAAATTATCCCCTTTCCATGTTCCTCAGTAAAAATAACTCACTTTCCTCTGACCAGTTCAGTAAAGCATGTACAATAAGGGAAACCCTGTCCCCATTACATCAAGAGAAGGTTAAAGCTTCTTTTACAGTACCATTATTTGTTCTGTAATAACATGCATCTAAACTGTTCATATTTATTATGGATATTTTAAATTACAGTTAGTCTGCACACCAAGTCGTCAAGGAAAGTTTGAAGCCATTCTTGGGCAGGAAAATGTCAGAAGAAGTAAAATGGAAGCTATGAATTTCACAGAAATCCATGGAAGGGGAGAATGGGACCATGTTGACCTGGGTAGTACAGTGGACTTCATTCAGCAAGGCAGTTTTTCTCTTTTATTAGATCTTTTCTCTCCAGGATCAGTCACTGCACTTGAAATGTAGTCTTCTCTGTGTTAAAAATGAAATGTTCCTCGGTGTGTTCTCCTGCTTCGTATTTGTTGCTCCTTATTCTGTCCCCATTCACCTTCAAAAATACTTTTAGGAAACTGAGCCATCGCCATAGCTGACGTGGACTACTCTAGCTATTAGAGAGAATCTTATGTACCTCCAAGAGAGACAATGAGCTTATTTAGAACAATTTTTAAGCAAATAAAAATAGGCACCTGTAGGATCTAGACCTATATTTTTGTTACCATTCACATCCACATTTTATATATATATGTGCGTCATGTCCTTTTCCATTTGTCAGGCAATTCAGGTCCATTTCGCCAGGCAAGGGATAACTGGGTTAAGAAAAGTAATTTGTTCCTCCTTTGCATTATTCTACAATAAGTGTTCTGGGCATAAATGCTCAATGTAGGTTAGTATTTCCAGAGAGGGTCTCCTCTGTGCCTCCCACTTTACAAGTCAAGCCTGAAAATGGTGCCTTGGACTGTGAGCACTATCAATCCAGATGCTGCAGTTTTCAAGACTAGCCTGGGAAAATCCTGCTGCCCAGAACCTAGAACTCTTGAGAAGCTGCACATCCCTGAAGGAATTTCATGCATCCCAAAGGAGGCTGTCCTTGCATGAAGCCTCTGTAGCTTGGAAAAAGACTCCCATCCAAAGTACATACCTAGCTTCTTGTGCAGAACACGTGGAAATGTCTCTAAGGTCATTTTTGAGACTCTGGTTTCTTGTATCATACAAAGCAACACTGTTGTATCTGTCCAAAATGATCTTAACAGGAATATTAAACACCTAAAACCAAAAATAGGCTTACTGGCCCTACCAATAAATTGAAATGCATTAATTAACTGAAAACATGTGTTTAAATAATCAGATATATCCCCGTGGATTTTGGTTAAAGGAGTAATATTAAATTACATGGCTTCTTATGCTTATGTAAACGAATTGAAAATGTGTATATTTGACTATGAACTATCCCCTTGTTTATACAGTGTGTTCAGAAATGAACTGAGATCGTGAAATAAAGAGCACCGAAACGAAACCCTAAGGAGAAACCCTCTGTCAGTGCGGAAATGAGTGTGTCCTGCCTGTTTCTGTGGTAGAGCAGTTCCGAGGAAGGACGGAATGGGAAACCAGCGTGTGCTGTGGGAAGTGAGATCAGTGTTTCGTCCTTCATTGGAATGGGTCGGCAGGAGACCTTGCAGTCAAGTCAGCAAGCCGCACGGTGCTTTTCCGTGGGAGCTTCTCATCCAGCGCTGTTGGTTGCAGAAGGAATACTTCTGGTCAGGTGACCCTTTACAGAAGTAAAATTCTCACTTGCATCGCGGAATCGGCAGGGTTGTTCTGAGCAGTGCTTCCTGTGCTGTGTAACACACCTCAGAGGCAGAGGTCTTTTTTTCTCCTAGGAAAAGTCACTGTGGAAAGTTCCCAACTCCATAAGATATAATGCAGGCTCTTTTCTTCTAATAGATATTTTAAATACTTTAAAAAAATCTTTATAGCAGGTCCCAATTGATTCTCATATACCAAGCTGCATTTTAAGGTGATTAAAAAGAAAAAGCGAAAATGCTTTTCTGATGAGATTAATATGTCAACTCCTCCCCTTAGCCCATTGCATTGATTCACAGAATCATCCTTTTTCTAGCACTGGAGTACACACCTGACCCAGCTACCAAAATCAGTTGATTCACCAAGCTGCACTCCACTTTAAATGATGATTTCTAAGTGCTGCGGGAAGTTCTGTGTCTTTGATGTTTCTTTGGAGTTCTCTATTCTAGATTCTACGCTTAGGGTTTCATTAATGACTTGACTGTCATGTACATCTACTTTTACTTATTTACTCAAAAAGAAAACTTGATTTTATACTTAAAAAGAAGACATTTAAAAATTATGGAACCTTCAAGTGTCAATTCCACAGCTAAATCTACCCATTCTCACCTTCTTTTTCCCAAATAATTCATTCTGATTCTTCTTAAAAAGTACTTATAGCATATAGTGCTTCTATTGTACACTAATAATCAAAGTTAAATTTTTTGTAAAATTTTTTTGTTTAGAGTTTTCCGTCTCCAAATTACAATATAAACTGGTGTGTTGAAAGGTTACTTCTGCGGTACCTAGCACAAATTTTTTCATTTTTCATTTTTATTAGTACATGTTTACAATATTAATTACATTCATTATAGGGAACTGGTACATGTACATAACACATATCAATTATTTTTCTCCTTCCCTCCAATGCATTTATTTTGATAACATTGATTCATTTATTTATTTTATTAATCTTTATGAAGTTCACTGTGATATATACAGATTAATAACCAGAGTAACAGACCAAAAGATATGTAAAACTTATAAGACATATAAATCAAAGTGTTCTTTTAGATACATTGTCCATGCTGGATTACAATAACTTTGTGCTCTCTTTTGTCCTATTATGTGTCTTTTCTTTTACACTTTCTTTATATATTGTCTTTTTCATATAAGAGAAACCATCTGGCATTTAAGTCTGTGTGTCTGATTTACTTCACTTATTATTGTGGTCTCAAGGTGCATCCATTTTCTTACAGATGACTCAAGATTATCCTTCTTCATGACAAAATAATACTCAATTGTGTGTAAAGACCATGTTTTCTTTATCCACTCTATTAATACACATACAGGCTATTTCCAATTTTTAGCTAATACAAATTGTGAACTGTGGTATGATGTATTTAACTCTTTGGGGATGATGAATACTGTAGGAGGGGAATAGCTGGGTCAAATAGAATTTCTGTTTTTAGCTTTTTGAGGAATCTCCGTACTAATTTCCATAGGGCTTGTATTGGTTTACAGTCCCCCTCAACAATTGAGAAGGGTTCTTTTTTCCCCACCACTTCACCAGCATTTGATGATGGTTGATTTCCTTATGGTAACCATTCTTTCTGAAGTGACAGCTATTCGCTTAAGATGCCTATTTTTTCAGTGGGTCTTTACATTTGGGGGCCTAATTTTTTCAAGTACTTCATATATTCTAGATATTAGTTCTTTGAGAAGCTAGCAAATTTTTTTCTAATTCTGTAGGTTGTCTCTTCACTTTGTTGGTGGTTTCCATTTCTATATAGAAAAAGCTTTTTAGTGATCCTGTTTGTTGATTTTTGGTATTACAGTGTTTCTCATGCAACCAAAACTCTTTTCAGAAGGTTTTTGCCTACGCCTATGTCTTGAAGTGTTTGACCCATTTGTTTTCTTCCAGCAGATTGTTTCTGTTCTAATTGTTAGAACTTTGATCCATTTTAATTTTAATTTAGTGAATGATGAAAAATATGGCTCTAGGTTAAATTTTTGGCCCAAGGAATGCCAGTTTTCTCAGAATCATTAGTTAAGGAGAGCAACATTTTTGATGCATAATACATATTTAATAAATATTTTGAGTAAAATGGGTAGATATACAGATGATAGATCTTCAATTTACAAAATGTTCAATTCTTTCACTTTCTGCAAAGATGAAATGACTACTTTTTGCATAGTATTGTACAGTTATGTCTGGGTTAATTCTCTGCCTTTTATCCAATTCCCCATCAGGCAGAGGAATGTGAGATTGGCATTCGAGAATGAAGAGTTTCACAGGGTCTGCTGTCACTGAGTTCCACCCACCTCCATTAGGGTGTGATAAGCATGGCTGTCCTGGTCTCCACAGTTCTACACGACACCATCTGGGCGGGGAGTAAGATTGTTCTTCGGGAAAACCCGTGCCAAAGCAGCAACAAGGAGCTCTTCAATGAATTTAAATTGGCCTAGCTGCCACCAGTATGGACATCTGAAGGAAGGCCCCCATCCCAGCCAAAGGCGGGTCTTCTGGGACGTGATAGAGCCATTCCACGCAGTTCCACTCCCCACCTTTCTTGGTTCATTGGTCATGCTGACAAGTTTTCACCGGCGGTTGTGGCTATTCACAGGAGAATCATGCACACTCATGAATTATTTTGTCAGGACTTGGCCCTTGTGTTATATTTGGGTCACGATAATGAGATCGTGAAAGGAACTACACCGACCAGGTCAGAAAGAAAGTGCTAAACTGAACGAGGGCTTAGCTCAGCATGGACATAGTTATGCCCTTTCGTTTGCAGTCCTAACTCAAGGTATCACTATAGTAAGATAATGCTTGTCATTTCTTTGATATTGAAAAGGACAAAAAATCGTCTAGATATACTTTTCTTTTCTCATAAAATATAAATATTATAATATCATCGATATCGACATATATACAGCTCTCTCGAGTATATATGCATATAATCAATTTCATATAGTCAATCTGTAGACTTGCACTTTTTATGGGAGTTTTCAATTCTGTAACTGAGCACCTTGGAATACTTTGCATCATTTAATTACATGCTGGTAATTAAATAACTACATTCTGAAAGAAAAAAAATCACCAAGCAGATGTCATATACTCAAGGAATGTCATATTTGCTCTACAGATTAAAAACGACTGTATTAGTTTAAAGTAGAAGATGTGTGTTTAACAGACTCTTTCCCATGCTGTGTTTATGGTTTTTCTCAAACTATGCATATTCTATTCCAGAAGATGCTTTTCTATTTCACTCCTAAAAGCCTCTTCTAAGTTGTTAGTAAAGAATCTCTTTGTTTTCCTCGAAGACAGCACTATCTGAAATGTGCAGGTCACTTTCACAATTCCCTTCCGACCATCTTTCCCTCTCTCATTCTGTGATTTGCAGTTCTCACTTTGCAAGAAACACAGAATGCTCTTACACAAATACTCACACATAATACAAGTCACTTAAATTATTTTTACTGGGTAGCTTTGCTCTGACTTGTTCCTCAGCATCTGAAATTCTGCCCTTAAATTTATTTCTGTGAGTATGTCTTATTAGTGTCATAGTTATCAAGCAAAACCAAGATGATAGGGATACTGCTTGCCTTTAAAATATTCAAAAACAACTGGTTAAATTATCTAAAGCATTTTTGTATACTGAAGCAATGGCAAGGTTGGAATGCAGGAAAATCTGTAGCCAGCTTCAGTGCTGTGTTACATACTGTGTTCATCTTTTGATGGAATATTCAAGCAATTAACAATCTGACTGCTTACTGAGTGATAATCACACTGACATGACATAAAACAAGAACCTTGCTGAAATAAAGTTAAACATAGTACTTACTGTATTATGTCATATAGTGCTTGAGTATGAGTCTACCTGTACTATAATGGACATAATTAATGCAAATATTTGATAATATTCCCAATCAGTGTCCCTGAGGCAAAGTGATGGAGTGAGCCAGGCAAAACTTTGTGCACAGTAAGTGTCCTATGGACCGCAGAGAAGTCCCTGTCTTCATCCAGAAATTTAGGTATTAATTTAAAAAATGTTCTCCCCTAATATTGTATTATATATGTTTTTGGTTAGCCACTATAAAGCAACTTTCAAAAGACAATTGTTCAGCTGTAGCTGAGGTGAGGAGTACCAGCAAAACCACAATATGACACATTATTTGGCAGTGCCAGAACATTAGTTATTTTGATGGCTGTAACAACAACAATGAAAGCAAATCTGTGAGATCAAGAATTTGCCCTACCCCTCTCAATAAGATAAGAAATAAAGGAATCAAAGGCTTTGCAAATAGGGAAGGGTGGAGTGATTGAAGGGAAGTCAGGGGAATGGGGAAAAATAAGAACCAAAATAAATCATGTAAAGGTACAAGTTCCCAAACACGAATGTAAATGTACACCTAAAATGTACCAATAAAGGAATTGAAGAGAGAGAGAGAAAAAAAGAATTTGCCAATGCATTTTCTCATTCCAAAATATCTAGAAAAGAGGATGATTCAAATGTCCAACCCTGACTTCAAAGAGAAAACACACTGAAAGAATGAAAATGTACTATGTTGATAATGTGTTGGACCTATCTGTCAAGCTCTCCTTCCTCTTCACTTCTACGCTTACGAAGCAGTGCCTGCCTGCAGAATGGGGTCTGCTGATGAAAGCACTGACACACACACACACGAGATACCGTCATCTCACAGCAACAGGTAAAATTATTCTTTAGCCATTCCTAATCTTTGATTGCAATAACTAAGTGTTCTTGTCTGTCAATTTTAACTGGCTTTGATTTTACAAAACAGCCAGGAATGATTATTCCAGCTATCATGAATAAATCCAGAAGCACACCAAGGCAAGACAAGACTTTCACGGTGCCAATAATAAAAGTACACACTCTCTTTGTAGTCATGCCTTAAAGTGAATGTCAACTTCTGTATGATTTAGCAAAATTAATATTTTTTCACATGCTATTTAGTAAGAAGCTAATAAGAATGCTTATAAGAAGCATAGTTACTGCAAATTTAAGGTACATTTTTAATTGTTGCATTTTCAATTAATTTGTTCTAGACTGGAATGAATATTCAGAAATTTCTCCGAAAGTGTATATTAGTTTATAATCATATTCATTTTAAAAGTAATCACCACCACACTTGAATAGATACCTGGGCCATCTAATGCTTACATAAAGCAAGAGAAGCACAGCTGTAAAGACTGAAGAATTAATGGAGTTAGGGCTTTGATTTTTCTGCAGTAGTATTGACTCTAAGGATGACTTACCCAGTGAGACAGCTACAAGTCATTTTTGTTTTGTTTATATGTTAAAAAATATTGTTATTTATGAAAAATAAAATATCATTTATCAAATTATTTTAATCAAAGCATAAAGTATGCATCAGACACATTCTTTGTAATTTTGCATAAAGTGGGTAACTTCCACAGTTGGAGATTTCTATAGCCTTGGATTTGGGATGTTTGCAAACTTGGAATGTGTGCTGTGAATATTCATACTTTCTAAATATGTACATAATTGGCTGTATCAACGCATGAAGAAACTCTGTGCCCTGTCAGGAGCAAGGTAGCTGCTTCATAAGCTTTGTAAGAAATATACTAGCCAGTGCCTTAAAGATTTTAAAAACCAAAAGTATATTAAACAAGACGAAAGACAATTAGAAAAGCTGACTAAGAGAAATGGTAGGTGTGTCTATTACTTAAATTTATAGTATCATAGGTTTAGGGAGCCGGAATTTACTAATATTATTCTGTATAATATCCTACCACTAATTTTTGAAAATACAGAGCTTTGCACATATTGTTAAAATATCAAATAGAATTACTTTCATTAGATGTGAGCAAAAGTCCTTGAATAATCAGAGACCAGAAAGGAAAATTGTAACAGAGACACAGGGAGATTTACCTGCCAAGCAAATGAGGAGAAGACAGAGAAATTGTAGGCAAAATTCTCAAGTAGTTTTCAAGTATGCACTTGGGTTCTCAAACTTATTGGGTTATTTGTGAAAACAGGAGTAAAATGCATCATCGATAATTACTTCTGCATTTTTTAAACTTAAAAATTAAATCTAGGATAAAATGAAAAATTTAGCAATAGTTAAAATTAAAATATATATAAGATAATAGTAAAGATATGAACTCTAAAGTAAGAGATAATCTACTGTAATTTAAAATATTAGTGGCTTTTAATTTTTAGTACAATACATAAATTTCTAGAAATTCAATTTCATCTCTTTTAGTTGGTTATGAAGTAGCGCAGCCTTACCGTCAGGTTCTAGAACAGCTTTATGACCCCAAAATGTACCACATGTGGATTTAAAGGCAATCTTCACTTCCTGCCCCACCTCCAAGAGAACACAGAAAAATATCTTGTAGGGAACTGTACTTCTTAGACTGGATGTCGTATGTGTGCTAAACTCTTGAGAGAACGGCAAAAATGTATTTCAAATTAGTTGCATTTGGAACCAAGGTATGACAGTTCCTGTCCCTCCAAATTATTGCCAAGAATTTATAGTATCAATATGTTTTCACTTGAGTCATTCTAATGGTTACACAATAACATCTTATTGTGGCTTTAACTTACATGGATATTTAGGACATTCCCATGTGCTAACTGGTCATTTGCATATATGTGTCTATAAAAAAGAAAAGTGGCCAATGGTCAGCTCACGTATACTACACTCGGACCCACTAAATGCAATAATGCATTCACAAAGACACACCATTGTGCAGTCTCTGCTGCAATTTGTCCAGAGTGGTTTGGAATTGTCAGAATTTGTCAGCTTTCCTCATTTTTTGCCTCTGCATCAATCAAAACCAAACAGAAAAACCGAAATATGCTCCCAAACTAGTAACTTTGTGTAATTTCTAAATATACAAATTCAGCTTCTCTATGCCAGTCATCTCTCTGCAAAGCATACGTGAAGACTTTCTCTTTTATTAAGGTAAAGATTTCCAAGTCTCTGCTTGTCATATGGTATCTGTCAAATTCACACAGTGGCGGTTAATTCTCTAGTTATGGATAACTCTGTTATTGTTTAGGTTGTTTTTATTTTTGAATTGAAGAAATGACTTCAAATTTTGTACTCTATTAAGTCATATGTTCTTGATTTTTTTTTGTTTATTTGTTTGTTTGTTTTTTTAAGGATACTGGTGATTGGGCCTCATGGCATTCACAAGAGCTATGTACCTAACTTTTTTTTTTTAATCTTGAGACAGAGTCTTGTTAAGTATACAGGCTTCACTCAAATTTGTAATCCTCCTTTTACAACTTCCAAGAATGCTGGGATTGCAGGTATGTGTTATGGAGCCTGAGCAGCTTTGTATTTTTAGTCTGGATAAATGTCCATAATCAGATGCACAGTTGGAGGCAATATATCCCACTTTATAAAATATTTAATTTTCTAGTGGTCCCTTTTCAAAACCAAAGTTTTAAATTTAGATATGTGACATTGCACATGTGGAATACTAGCACAATGGAAGGCGGAGGCAGAAGGATCCAAAGTTTGAGTGAAGCCTGACCAACTCACAAGACCATGTCTTAAAAGAATGTTCATATTTATAGACAGATGATGATTTGGGTGTCATAGGACAAAATCCGTTGCCTATGTCACAGTTATAGATACTTGTTCTGTTTTCTTTTAGAAATGTTACAGTGTAAATCTTCATTTGTATTTCAAAACTTAATTTAGAGTTAAATTGTATATGTGATGTTTGTGAGGTGATAAGGCATGTTAGTCTCTTTGGGTGACTTCATCATTTTCCATATGGATATCCAAACATTGTAGTTCATTGATGAATTATTCTTTTGTCCTGTCAGCTTTCTTGCCACTTTTCTCAAAACTCAATTGGCCATAGATGTGTAGGCCTATTTCCATTCTTGCTAAATCTATCTTATTGGTCCTTACGTGCAGGCTCACTGGAGTAGGGTATACATTGTTTCTTGATTATGCTAGTTTAATAGCAGTTTTGGAAATCTGGTCATCTAAGTTGTCCATGTCCATCTTTCTTTTTTTCAAAACTAATATTTATAGGTTTTTAACCATTCTATATACTGTGGAATTAGCTTTTTAGTTGCTACAAATAAATCTGCTAGATGTTTCATAGAGTTAAATACATAGAACAGTTTGGGGATAATTTCATTTATAGATTGTTCACTGATAGTATAAAATGCAATTGATTTTTCTGTATGTCATCATTAAACTGCACTTCCCTTAGTCTCTTTTTGTAGTAGATTTTCTTCCTAGAATCTTTAGGTATTCTTTGCACATAATATCGTAGTGTCTAGATGATCCATCCTTTGTAATCAGCACATTTTCATTTTCTAAATTTTACTAACTATAGTCTCAATGACAATGTTGAATATAAGTGGTAGAAATGGATATCCTTGCATTTTTTCTTGAAAGAATTTACTCTTAAAGTTTGACTATGATGGTACTTATAGGTTTTCTCTGGCTGTCCTCTAATACTTTAAGAATTCCCTTTTATTCCTACAATGTTGAGATGTTCAATCATGAATAGCTCTACTGTGATTTGAATTTTAAATGTTTCTTAAAGACCTACATTTTAAAGGTGTGGTCTTCAATCCTTGGCACTGCTGGGAGATGGTGAATCTCTAAGAGGTGACACTGAGTGGGAAGAAGTTAAAAAATGAAAGGAATGTCCCGGACAGACTCCATTTACTTCCTTACTCTTTTGAGATGACATATTTTCTCTTTCACATTTTGGCACCACATGGTAGCATCTCTCAAAATTTCATTTTTTAAACCAAATAATATTCTGCTGTATGTGTATACCACATTTTGTTTATTCATTTATCTATCAATAGACGATTGAACTATCTTTGCCTTCTGTCTACTGTGGCTTATGTTGATATGAGCATGAGTGGGCACATATCTGGATGAGTCCTGTTTTCAATTCCTAGGACATATCTCCAGAAGTAGAACTTCCGGGTAATATAATGATTCCATCTTCAGCCTATTTCCAAATCACTGTATTGTTTTAATATCAGCTGCAACATTTTGCATTCCCTCTAGCAGTGAACAAAGATACCAGTGATTTCACATTCTCACTAACAATTTTGATTTTCTGGTGTGTGTGTGTGTGTGTGTGTGTGTGTGTGTGTATGTCTTTAATACTAGTCATCTTCATTGTTGTGAAGTGATGAGTCATTGTGGTTTTTAACTTTCGTTTTAAGACTTGGATTGTGGGATTTTCTAAACAGAAAATTACACATGTGTAAATAATGCTCATTCACTGGTCTACTTTCTAGTAAGTAAAAAATTTTGGCGGGGGTACCAGGGATCAAACTGAGGACCTTGCACTTGCAAGGCAGGCAGCAGAACCACTGAGCTAAATCCCCAGCCCTAGTAAAGCGGGGGTACCAGGTAAAACTGAGGACCTTGCACTTGCAAGGCAGGCAGCAGAACCACTGAGCTAAATCCCCAGCCCTAGTAAAACATTTAAAATAAAACATAGCAATAACTGAATCATCCAGATTTTAAACAATAATCAGAGGGCTGTGGGATTTAGCTCAGTGGTTCCACTTCCTGCCTTGCAAGCACAAGGACCTGAGTTCAATCCCAAGTACCAAAAAATAAAAATAAAAATAAAAAATAATTAGAGTGATTGCATGCTAGAGTATTCACAGTTTTAATGAGAATGATGTAAATTTTGCTTCATGAATTTGGCTCTTGATTTGGCATAGTTATAACTTAGAAGGATGTCCCTGTGTTTTGTAGTTGAGTAACTTTTCGTCACAAGTAAATGCAAAATGTCTTTTGGTACTGCTTGAGATGACTATAACTTTTCAGCTATTAAAGTGTTACAATGTTTTTGTTGAGTAAGTGTTTCTTGTTATTTCTTCCAAGCAGAAGTCTCACTCTACCAGATACAGTAATGCCAGGATTTCCACCTACTCCATGGTTTATTTTACCAAGGGTGACATGACTCACAAAGACAGTGAATGGAACAAGGCTTTTCTCAAATACAGAAAGAATGGAATGGAGCAAAATTAGCTTCAAAAGCAGACCTCATACCACAGCCTCCAGGGTGTTGTATTTCACTTGGTGCCCAGTGAGGGTCAGCTTGCACCTCTGTCTTGCTTAAGCAACAGACTTTGCACCTTGCCTTGGAGTCTGAAATATTGGAAGTGGCCGGAGGTCCACAGGATGCACATCTCTCAGCAGAACAATAACAAAAAAGAAGCTGGGAAAGATCCTCCTAAAAAAGCCAACATATCCAGCACAGGTTAAAATGCCTCCTTATCTCCTTGTAAGCACATATTCCAAGTACAAGGTTATTCCTATTGACTGTGCAGTGTTTGAAAGATTCTGTGCAGAAAACTGGTTTTCCCACAGTTTTCTAGTATTGAATTGCTTTTCAATCTTGCAAAATCCCACCATTATCTATCCATCTATCCTGTTATGGACTGAGTACTTTTGGGTATCCCTCATGCTGAATTCATATGACCGAATCCTGCCCCTTTAATGTGATAGTCTCAGGAGGCAGGGTCTTGGGGAGATAATTAGAGTGGAGTGATAACATGATTGGGATCACTCTAGTGGAAGATATAAAGATGCAGAAGATAATATTATGATCTCAAACATTTCCCACTCTATTTCCTCATTTTAATATTTATAAAAATATACAAATGTTTTACATATTGAAATTGTTGTTTCAGAGTTTTGCTGGCTTTATCAAAATGGGATCACTCCATACTACTCAGAGATTATGTTCCCTTAACTAAAAATATAACACAGATTTCCTTCATACTTTTCAATAGTTACATATTATTTTACAATCTGAGTGAAATGCAATTTATGAAAAATTTATCAGATTAAAAAAATTCCTATGGGATTTACAAAAATTTTGTTGTCATTTTTAAGTTTACCCTTAACAATGGTAAATATATTTCTATTTGTGAGGTATACACAAGTATTTTTAACCTTGGATCAAAATTTATCATAGTAAGGTTATAGTATAATATATATCACGTGAAATTTTCCTGTAAGGTTATAACAATTCACACTCCCATCAGTCACAATTCACACTCCTATCAGAAAAATTTAAAAAACTAATAATTTCTTTACGCTACCTGTATATCTGTATTATGTTTTATTGTTGTGGGTTAAAATAGTATAATGTTATAAACTTAGCTGATATTTCCCAGTCAAAATTTGTGGAACATGTAAATAACAAGATTGATCACTTTTCATGCATATGTTTTCAACTTTTAATAATTGCCTTTGGTTTGAATAAAATTTTTTCAAATTATTTCACTTTTAGTTATTATATGTAGAAATATATCATTACTTAAAACAGTAAAAATTTTTGTCATATTAGTTTTCAGTTTTCCTTGCTTTGATATTTTGAGATGTCATCTTTTGATGCAACTTTATATTGATGTCTAATTTACATATCAAAAAGTAAAGAAACCATTATTGTACAGCTGACTTTTTACTCACACATTGTGCATAAAGTCATAAAGCATGACTTACCAAGAAATAGTACAGCAGCTGAAGCAGCTTTCTTAATGAATTCCTTTACCCCATGTTCACCCTGAAGGAGCCATTCATTTTTTTCACTATTCTTTAGCTTTCATTTTAAAATTTATTCATCCATCCATATTTTGAACTCATTATGGCTTTTGTTGTTTTATGAAATCAATATTCATCTTACTAAATGTCCTTTTCTTTACTCCTTTTCCATTTCATGTTTCTCCTTTCATATGATGTCATTTTTCTTCCGCTTGAAGAACTTCCTTTACTACTTCTATTAATTTGGATCTTCTGATGATAGATTTTATTGTCTTGTTTTGGGTGGACATATTTACTTTGCCTTATTTTGAAGAGTACCTTCTCGACATTTATTTCACTCTTCTGATGTAACCCTTCCATTGCCTTGCAACTACCATCATTTTGTTGCGATGTCATCAGTAAACCATCATTATCCTGACATTCATTTGTTTGTATTAGTTCTTCAATAATGTTATCCTTTATTCTTAACATTTGTTTCTTGTTCCTAGGTGTGGATTTGTTTCTTGTCCTGCTTTATAGCAGTTTTTTAATCAGTTCCAGTGATCTTAGAAACATTTAAGGTATTATCTCTTCAAATTACATTTGTATTTAATGTTTTCTTTTCTCCTGGTATTTAAATTCCAAATTCAGATTTTGCAACATGTAATATGGCTCGTGCACTACTGTTCTTGATTTTCTTTTTTTTCTCATTCATTCTTGATATTTCTTCTGACCTGTCATTCACGTTACCATTTACAGCATTTGTCCATTATAATTTTAAATAATAAATAAATTGTTAATTGCAGTAATTGTGTCTTGTAGAGCTAGAATCTAGATAAATAATTATTTTGATTTTCCTAGTGCACTCCTAAACACTTCCATAATTTCATGTAATTCATTAAAAATAGTAATCGTGTTAGGAGCATATTTATATGTATTTGATAAAGCATCTCTAATTTTTCACTGTAAAATACACTTTTATAGATTCTTACTTTTACAGTGTTCCTACTATTGTTCTGCTTTCATAAAATTTATATCGACAGTTGTTTCATATGGCTACTCAGATAATTTCAGTCCATGGTCTTTAGCTATCCATAATGGTAATCTGAAATTTGTTGTCATTTGTTTCCTTCTACATAATTTGCATTTTCAAAAACACCCGATATTTTTTAACAGCTGATATTTTATTCTCTCATTGGGTCACATTGTTCTTATGTGTCAATATGTGGACTTATTTTCTGTATTTCATTTAGTAATTCAAGTGTTCTCTCCAAGTGCATAATTGTCTCTGTTTTTAGTCCTAATTTTTTTTTCACTTTTTCTCCCTTGAAAAGTCCCTTCTCCCTTGCTCTTTATTATATTTTTTCCAGTTCTCATTGTATGCTTGTAAGAGTATCACAATTGAGTCTCAAAGTCTTTTAATTATTTTACATGTTTGAAATTATGCTTGCATTATCCTCTTGTTCTTCAATGTTTTGACCAGTATTATTTTCAACTTAATTCTTTCTTCGTCTTTTTCATCCTTGCCTCTTGTGTTTATAATTTTTCCACAACCACATTGTCCACCCTAAATATTTATATTTTATTTTTTCTCAATATTTCTTTTAATTCAGTTTGTTTGGCATCAGTTATTGAATATTTATATAATAAATATAAGGTCTTACATGATAAGCTTAGAACATTCTAAAGAAATGTGTTTTAAGAGCTATGCTATTTTTTCCATGAAGAGAAAATGCTCCTTTCATTTTTTAATACTTTACTCTCTCTATTCTTTTAAAATGTTTAGGGTGTTAATATGCTTATTTGGGGGTAGAGAATTATATTTGATTAGTACGATTGTTTTTGAAGTAGATAATTAAGGACATTTCAACCAATCCTTATCATTCCTCTCCTTATGGGATTAATTTTATTGCAGATTAACGATGCCTCAATCTAAACTTCAGGCTCCAAGTCTAAGAGTAGGTCTAGTAATGGTCACGGAGAACTTCTGAGTTGTGCTGTTACTGCGTGATATCATAGCTCATGCACTGCTATATGATAGTTTCAGTTCTCAGTAACAATCTTCATCTCTCTAATCCCTGCTTTCCTAAATATCAGCAAGAGACTGGCTGAAGTATTTCTAGGCCCTCCTCTTCAGCTGGGTAATTCTGCCTCTATCTCTGCTTCCAGCTGCCCATCTGGCTCTCAGATTCTATCTGCATGCAGCTAGTTATTCCTCTCTGCACAGTAGTATTAAGTTTCCCATAAACTGATTCAAATGGCAGAGCCTGAATGTCCATGGATTTAGGCCTGCTCAACATTGAACAGCTCTGCTGATGATCCTTAGATATATTTATGTTAATTTTAAGCCAGTTTGGTTCTTTGCTTCTTTGTATATTTCCTGTCACTCCAATGTGTCTAGAGCAGAAAGCATTTAAGTGTAAGATTATCACATCTGGTTGGTGAGGGTCATCACAATATTCCCAGTCCTTCAAAGAGCACTTTCAAATATGTCAGTTATCTCAGTTCTCTCCCTTTCTGTCTGCTTCTCTGTTTCTATCTCTGTCCCTGTCACTGTTTCTGTTTCTTTCAGTCACAAACACACACCACAGAGAGAGATATGCAAGATATTACATGTACATGCATCTATCATATATATAGGGTATATATAATATATATAAATATGTGTGTGCATACATGGCACATCTACTGAAGCGTGTGTGTGTGTGTGTGTGTGTGTGTGTGTGTGTGCGCGCGTGAGTGCAATTTGGTTTCTGTTCTCAGCAGAGATAAATTTTCAGTAGTTATGTGCAGGAGAATGACAATAATTCTCATCCATTTTTGTTTAGATTTGCTTCTCACTGGAGAACCAGTAAAAAAGAATGCCTTCTTAAAAGGTGCAGCAAAAGAAGTAAGCAATGCATGTTGTCTTTCCATTTATTCTTTATTTCCTTCTTTTCACTTATTCTTCTCTTCAGTGGACCTCTCCTATGAAATAAGGTATTAAAAGTTAATCTCTGTGACAAAGAGAAGGATGACGTATTTAATAAACATTTAATGCAGGACTTAAGTAACTGTTGTACAATTCCAGATGAAGATGTGCAGGTAGACAGTGCTAGCTTAACAAACAGGATCTTTTCCAGTTTTCAAATAAAGCTTTGCCTTTCCTGACCTAAGTCCCATACTGTTTCCTTCTCTCCACCTTTGTTTTAATTAATAATTTGTTGTGTCTTAATTCTCAGGCAGTATATTTAAAAGCATTCATTAGTAAATGGCTGTCATACAATTTGAAAGAGAAAAGATCTGCTCTACATGTTTAGTATTTTACTGAAAATGAAATTTGAGTGCCATTTGCAATTTAATTTAACTGCACATTATACTCATCTTGTCAGGTATAAGGATAACTTTATCCCAATTAAAGTACTAGCTTCCCTCAAGAAAGACAATCTAGTTCTGAAGTACATGGTGGGGATCTTTAGATTTTCTAAGTGAAAAGAAGGAAATAAAGAATAAATGGAAAGACAACATGCATTGCTTACTTCTTTTGCTGCACCTTTTAAGAAGGCATTCTTTTTGTTGCTTGGTGATTTCCAGATGGTATTTTTACAAGCAAGAAAATATGATTAAAGTTGAATAAAGTCTTATGAGTATATAGGCTACTTCCTACCTGTTTATGTCTCCATTCTCTTTGTTGCATTTTTTTCCAGATGCCAAAAATCTCTCTCTCTCTCTTTTTCTCTTTATTCTGGTACTCAAAACAAACCATATGTTGTTTTGGTCTCTACCTACCTCTGATGTTGATGTATTCTCTGGCTGTTCTCATCCATTTTTTAAATCTCTTGGTCTGGAGTTAGATGGATAGGTGTAGTATAAAAATATACTTGCTATTTTATTCCTCTCCACCTAGTGGAAGTTCTGTGTCTAACCATATTTTTTCCCAAATTTGCTGTACGTATATTTACTAGTTCCAGAGGACTCCAAACATCCCTGGATCTCACACAATTCTTGAGGGGATGAGAATAAATTATTAGTTTTCCCACTTATCTCATTTTAATTTTTGATTCTATTCCTGGCCTAACACTTTAAGGCAGTCACCGCCTCAGGCCATCATTCTTCTATTTGGAGAGAGCCACATGATTTATCTTTGTGGTCTCACGACCTTTTCCATGGCAGCCAAGTGACTTTTAATTCTTCAAATTATCAGAAACTATCTTTAAATATATTTTCCCTTGTCCCCTCTATCCACCAGGAGCAACCCATGCCTAACAGATCAAGAGGGATAAATTTGAAAACAGCATAAATGAATGAATGCGTGAATGAATGAATATCACAAGGTCAGACGTGGAAGGAGCAAACAGAAACAAAACTGGGAGGTAAAACCACGATATAAACGGGCACCACAAAAATTTAACGGCTTTTGTTCAACTGTAAGAATCACAGAATATTCCCTCAATACAGAAAGATAGGTTACTTCAGAGCTACCACAAAGATTTGCCAAGTGCTGGGGTGTGTAAATCATCACAAGTCCCATGCCAGATGCGAAGGTCATGTCACAGAGGGGTCACATGTTTTGCTGTCATCAGAGGCCATATCTTTATGAGTTAACACATATCATTTTTTCTCATCACACTTTATTATTTTGTAAGCACTGACACATTAATTTTACTGCCAAAGAATTGTGTTTCTTGTTATTATTTTTAAGTTCTTTCATTCATCTGTGTCAACAGCTGCAGCTACAACTCTGATTTCAGGGAGAATTCCCAGGGTACAGAGGGGGATGCCACACTTACAGTGTCAGGAAAAATTTGTTTAGTTAGACTCTTATCTTGGTGCCCTGCTGCCCTTTTTAAACAAATGTATTGGATTTTTGCACTTTACTGCTGCTTCCTAGCCCAATCTCTGAAATAGACTTCTCTAATTCTGTGTGTGAGAGAAAGAGAGTTTACTTAACAAACGATCCCATATTGCCTTTAACAGGGAAGGTTGTTAACCTGGATTATTGTACACAGATAGAACATCACATGGGAAGCACTCACAGTCCCTCGCTTTAAAAATCAACCTCTTTGCAGCAGGTTTGTGAATCATGATCTGGGTCTTGCACACACTGTGCTGAATCAAATTCAGCCTGCTCAAGGCAAGTCATGCGCCTCTCTGACTGAACAAGACTGTCCTGGGGAAATGAGTCGCACACTCTGTTCTCAGTGGAAATATCACTCGTGAAATATTTAATCGTGTTGCCAAGTTCACCAGTAGAAGTTGCCAGCTGTTGCCCTTTTCGTCCAGTTGATTTTTGGTCTTTTCTGATTTATTTTCACAATTATATGATTAATAGAGACAGTGGCTTTTATCAGAAGCATCCCGCAGCTGCAGAGCCAGAAACAGACTGTGAGCTGGGGCTCCAGAATGAGCACATGAGTTCGAGGAAAAAGGAAGGCCATAGCCCTAGCATCCCAAATGTGACAAGATTGTCTTTCTATGACCCATGCCCAGAAAAACAATATGCACTGTAAAATTCCCTAGACATTTTAAAAGAAAATTTTCTCATAGCTTCTCAACCAGTTATAACTAAAGTTCCCATTCAGTCCAGAGGTTAGGTAAATTATATTGCAGAAGTGTACTGTGGAGTTGTCTTTAGCTCTTCTACTGGGCTCCCTTTAGTGTTCCTGTGTGCCTCTCCTCCTTTTATGATAGGGTCTTGATCTCACTAGATTTGATATCCGACTTGTTCATGTTTTAAATGAGGCACTACTGCTCTTCAAAGAACCTAGCCTGTGGTTTGCCAGGGCAAACAAAAATTCCCAGGTGCTTTTATAATGCTTTTGTGCCCAAGTTCCTTTTGCTTTTTTCTGAATATCTGCTTAGTTTTCAGTAATCTAGATTAAAAGATAAACTCCTTCACCACATTTCCTGCAGAAGTCACTCACCTTGAGCCAGTCTCAGTGGTATATGGCTGTAATCTTAACTACTTGGGATGCTGAGACAGGAGGATCTCACGTTCAAGTCTAACCTGGACAATTTGAGACCCCATCTCAAAATGAAATAAAAAAAAACCCACAACAACAAAGGATGGGGATGTAGCTCTGTGACAGAGCACTTGTTTAACATGTGAGAGCATCTGAGTTCAGCTCCCAGGACCTCCTTGCACACAAAGTGTTCACTCCCCTCTCTACTTTAGTAATAATTATTTGGCCCTCCAAGGGGAGAGGCCTGGCTCTCCATGAGCTCCAAGGGCCCCCTTTTTCCTCACTCATCTAGAATAAATCTTTCCCCCTCCCTCATACAGAACATTTTCATTTTCTTCATCTTCCTCTGGACTTTTCCTATTTACCCTGAGCAGGTGGATTAAACATATTTTCCCAGACATATACAAAATGTTCCTAAGGAAATTATAGTAAATATCTCTCAGAAGCATTCCTACTTGGAAGGGCAAGTCCCTCCAGATGCAGTCTGGTCTCTCTGCTCTCCTACTTCAACCCAGCTAAAATATGTTCTGCCTTTTGAGCTAGCTGAACTAGAGATGACCGAAAGACAATGGAATTAGAAGCATTCTCCGTCATACCTTTGGAGATGGAGTATTTAAAAAATTGGGCCAGTCAATTCAAACAAGGAAAAAATTGTGACAGAGCACCTTACACCTACTCATTAAAGGAACCTGCTGCTATGGTCTGCATGTTTATGTCCTCCCATAATTCGCAAGTTGAAATCTCATCAAGGTAATGGCATTGGGAGGGGTTGGGGAAACAGTCCCCCTGAATGAGATTAAGGGCCTAACAAAAAAGGCACGAAGGCTGCCTTCCCGTTTGCACCACAAAGTACCACACTGGACTCAGGAAATGATTCCCAGCAGTGCAACTATGCTGCCGCTCCTTGGTCAGAGACATTAATGATCCTGGTAGTACCTACTCAATTTACTTCTCCAAAGAAATATAGACATTTCTTCAAATGGAAAAAAGTATGATTTGCACATGCTGTAAAATAGCCAGAGTTAGTTTAATGCAGGGTGTGCGAAAGTGCTGAGCATATAGTATGCGATGTGATATGTAATTAATATAGGTTGTATAATATGTGGGATAATGCAAACAATCCAATTCCCCAATCCCAAAGCTAAATAATGTAGAGAAGGATGAGGTGGAAAGCCTTCATTGACATATTAGAATTACACAGATGGATGTGTTTCAGCAGCTAATATGTGACCTTGGGCAATTTTCTGTTAAAATGTACACGACTTTTCTCATTTGCCAAAAGGGATACCAGTACCTGCTGTACAGGGTTTGGTCAATTTCTTGAGCATAGGATTCACTCAAAGATCACTAGCTTTCCTCCTTTCATTTTTCATTCTAGTTTTACTTGAATTATTAACCTAAAATTAGCTCACCTGTTTCTTAACTCCCTTTTCAAAATAAAACTGGTTCCAATTTTGCCTTTCTGTGAGGATAACAACAGCAAGGCTTAAAAACGCTCTTGGAAACATAGTATTTAAAACACACACACACCACACACACACACACACACACACACACACACACATTCATTTGAAACAGAGCTGCCACATCGTCTTGAAGAATAAGGAAAGTCAGGCGCTGAATGACTATTTTCCAGAAGACAGGGAAAGCATATTTGGTAGATTAATTCCCAATTCACCTTCTCAGAGGAAAAGGACAAAACCCTCATTTACCAAGATTCTAAGGAGATTTGCGGGCGAGTCCCTCGCCAGGCTCCCATCAGTCTTTGTTTGAAGCGTCAGTTCCCCAGAGCTTGGTTTTCTTGACCAGGTCCCAAGCCTTTTATTGAGCTGCGAGAAGACTGGAAGAAACACTAGGCTCCTACACGGACGGTCGCATGCCTGGTGCCTCTCAGGACAGCATGGCATCGGCACTCACCAGCGAATCAATCTCTCTGCCCATCATCCTCTTTTTCTCCAGAAGAAAGCGAGTTAGCGCAATTACCTCGTCCAGAACAATTACCTCACCTTAAACTGTTTATCCTCCAGAGAAAGGCGTCTGGAAGCAGGTAGCACTTTGGCGAGATGGATTTTCAAACGTACCTGCATCGATGTTGAGCTTGGGTAGCGGAGAGCGGTTGGGAAGGTTGTCTTTCAAACCAAGCCTTCTTCTTCTGTTGGGGCTACCCAGGTAAACTGGGGTGCTTATTCGGACCCCTTGAGTTCCGCCACTTATTAATTGATTCATTGATCTGAGATGCTGGGGAGTGAACCCAGGACTTTTCTTCTGAGCTACATCATCCCAAGACCACTTTGTACATACGTATGTATGTATTTTAGGGAGACATGGTCTTTTTAAATTACCCAGGCAAAGGGCCAGTTTGTGATCCTCTTGCCCCAGTCTCCCAGATTATTGGAATTACAGGGGCATGCCACTGTATCGAGTACCATCTTTTTAAAATATGTAATACACTCAGATATTAATAAAGAGTACCCTTCTTAATGCTACCAAAAATAAAACAAATTTCATAATAGAGAATAACAGCAGGTAGTATGACCTGTACCATGACCTCAAAAGAATGGCCTAAATGTTGCTCAGAAGGCTCTGTCCTGGTCTGGGGTCTGAGTGGCCCTAGGACTTTGTGGCTCTGCCTCACGGGGACGCGGGAGAGGGAACCCCTAGGAATCTTCAGAAACAGCCAAGATCTGAACGTCAGGCTGTTTTAGAAAGGCCTTCTTCCCTCTGTAAAAGAGGCCCATTTCTCCTTTTCCTGATAAGTCCTAGAAAGGCAATTCCCAGGATATAGATTAGAACGAAAATAGGGACCATCAGAAGGAGGGATCTGCTTAGAAGTTCGGGATTCTGAAGTGACTGTGAAAACAGAAAAAGCTATTAGAAAAAATTAAATAAAATAAAAAAAGAATCCTTAACACGCTGCTGATTGTCATTCCCCATCACTTTATTGGCAGGCAGGCATTAATTAGCATAGTTGCAGTAACGGATTTATCCTTATTGTTAGTTTTCCCCACTTGGCTCTTATTAAGTCTTGTTTTTTTTCAGGTGCGATTTCTGATCTGAGAGTAAACAGGAAAGGCAGGACTTTCAAAGGGCTCGAAGTTGACCAAAACGGAGATTTCCTGGAAGCAAATAACACGGAGCTGGCAGCCCGGGGAGCCCCTCTGCCCGCGTGCGTTCGCCTGCACCCTCGCGCGGCCGGGCGCAGTCAGGACCTCTGTCCCCGGG
>NW_022900930.1:6522669-6554781 GCF_012274545.1 Fukomys damarensis | reverse complement strand
AGGGGACGCGCTCCTGCAGCCCAAGTTTGCCATCTGCCGCGATCCGACAGGTTGCTGTGACCCAGGCCCTACCCTTCGCGCTGTTCTCCTGCTCCGTTGCCACCCGTCCCGCTCGCTGCAGGCTGGAGTAGTAGCCGGTTCCATCCTTGCTCGCCCTCTCCCTGGTCCTCTCCTCTCCCTTCCGAGGCGAGATGGTTCTGGGTGGGCGCCCACGGCGATGTCCGGGAGTTCCTAGGCGAAGGGGCCGGGCGGGAGGGCTCGGGTAGAGACCGCGCCTTTTCCATTCGGCGAGCGACACCGAGCTGAAGTCGCCCAAGCTTTGCGCCAAGCTTGGTGCCCCTTGGGAGACCCCAGGCTCGGGCGTTAGGCAGCCCTGGGCTTTCCTTCGCGGAGGCCGCGAGTGTGCGGGAGCTGGAGAGGCGTGCGTACCCCACTGTAACTGCGCCTGCAGTGCCCAGCCGGCTCGGCCCTCGGCCGGGGCTGCTCCGGTTGGGAAGCGCGGCCCGCGGAGCGGCTGGAGACCCCTGCTGCTCTCCCACTCGGAAGCGGAGACCCCATTTTCCCCGGCTTTCTCTGCGCTCTCACAGAGCACAATTTTGCAACTGGTTTCAGCTCCACCTTGAGCGAGGAAGGGAGGCATCAACTGAAAGATAAATTACACGGAGTTGTTCTACGGAGGGTGTCACGGGCAGTTTTAGATCTGGCTCCAGTACTGTGGCTGTACCTTTCAAATGATCCGGAAGCTTCCTCCTTTCCCCCTTTACCTTTCTTCTGCCACCTCGTAGGTTTCGAATGTATGATTGCATTACAGTGATTTACGTAGTGCTGGTCGGTCGGTCGGTGGGGAGGTGGAACTGAGCTACCGCCTCCCCTCCACCTTCCGAACGTATTCCAGGGAGGTCGGCGGGAGGGCTGCGGAAGGTTGAGGACGATCACAAAAGCCAGTACAATTTCATTCTGTGAAAGCTAACGGTGTGTTCAGTGTAGTCCTACTGCCTACAAAATTTTAAAAAGTGGGTAGATATTTCACGGTCCTGGTGTCTATCTGCAATTCATTTCCTGAAAAGTTGTGTGTGTGTGTGTGTGTGTGTGTGTAAATGGAGCAGGCTTTTTGAAAAAGCAGGAAAGGTATAAAATTGAGCCTCAGTGATTCTCTACACTGAGTTATGATGAAGCACACTTCTTTTTCTTGCTGGAAGAAGCACAAGCTTCAGCCATTTAATTTACTACTGAGAAGGGAGACTGCCTTGCTGCCATCAGCTCGGAGTTGTTTTTCACACACTGTTGTGGGGGAAAGTGGGCTTTTCCTTCTGCTAAATGTAGACCTAAATGGCTGAGTTCCTTCCTACCGTTGCGTGCTGAGTGCACAGCGGTGACTGACTAGGTACTGACCCTGAGAATTTGGCTGGGTGGAGTTGTCTTAAAGCCAGCTCTGAACAAGAGGTGAGGACGTGCCAAGAGCCTCTTGCAGGGAGTTCTGCTGGCTGTGAAACTAAGGCTAGCACCTCTTGTCTGCAAGCTGTTCTTTAAAGGTCTCCTGGAAAACATACTGTATACTCTGCAGGCTTATTCACAACAAATGTCTTGCACAGATCATAGTGATATTCAAGACACATGGAGTGGAGCAGTAAATCTGACTAATATTTCCCTTGTCACATTTTACTTTCTGGGGCATGAAGCCCATTACCTTTAGCAGCTGTCAGAGATTCCTCAAGAAATGAGCATTAAGCAAGCAGCAAAACCTGTGAGCCTTACACACATGGTTTTGGGCAGGCAGGTGGGATTGAAGTTCTCAGAACAAAGGGTGTGTTTCAGTGTTACTTAGGTTCTCCCATCCCAGGAGGGCACCTGTTCAGCAAACCCACCTTGAGATGTACCGCTAGCGCATCCTTGGTTAGAGTGGCGGATTTTACTTATCCAAAGAGATAGCTTTTGTTCTCCAGGGCATTTTCTTTTTCCTTCTCTTCTCTCATTTTTCTTTTCTTTCTTTTAGTGCTGGGATCGAACTCAGGGCTTGCACATGCCAGTCAAGCACTTTACCATTGAGCTACAACTCCCAACCTTCAGACTTTCCTTGTTGATTTCACCCAAGATATTCTTCTACTCTCCCTAACCAAAGGGATATGCAGAATTATTGTTTGCTTTGATGCTGTGAGACTATTTCACAGTTCAGTAATATTTTCTTTAAAATATTTCAAATTTATCGTTTCCAAGAGGATTGTATCAAGTTTTTATTTTCCTTCCCTGAATACTTAATATAAAAACCTCTAAAAACTAGAGGGAAATTTCACATGGTCATCTTTGACTCTACTCAAAGAAGACAGTTGAGGCAAGGGACTGCTTATAAAAAGTAGTGACTCACAGTGTAATACTGTACTCTGGTCTTGCTCTTATAGCTAATGCTTTCCCCTTTGCCTGTCGATGTAAGAAAGGCACTCCAGTGCTATGATTACTGTATGTTTTAACACTCTCTACCTTAAAAGAAGGTTGTTTAGAAGATATCGTGACCTGCCAAGTGCTAACTGAATCTACATCATGTTGTCATACCGATTTGTTTTTGTTTTCTGAAAAAAAAGTGCTGCTGTCGCTCTGGTTGTGAATCTTGCATTAGATACTGTACATAAGAAAACCTAATTAAAGTAAGGAAGAATACGTTGGAGGAAGATATCCTTCAACATGCTGGGTATTTATGCAGCTCCATGGTTTAAAAAATGTCCTGGATGATGAACTCTTTCTCGTGATAACTACAGCAGTTCATTAATAGAGAAGTACACATTTATTTTATAGGCCTAATATAGTCATCTGACCTACATATATTTAAATCCATTTAGCTCTGTAGTTCATCCAATTTGAAAAACTGCAGTCATTTTCTCCTTGATGAATGTTATTAGCGAGTGCCTTTTCTCCCTTTCCTCGTTTTATTCTTTTTCTTCAAAAAAAAAAAAAATCCCTTTGTAGAACTATGAGAAAAGACTCCACCCAATTTCCTGCTGAGTTTGGGTTTTTCTGATTCCTGGCTTTTGCTCTTTGCTTGAGAGGCCCATGGTACCTTTTCTTACTAATGCGTTGTGCTGGAGAGATCTCTAAAGCATCCCAGTTTTTAAGAGGATATTGCTTGGACTCATCTCTATAATGACAGTACCTTCACTCCTCGAATGACCTATCTGTGGTCCGTAGTTCTTAATCAGTAACTGATAGGAGGACTAAGACACCAATGGAACCCTGGAGATCCTCTCAGGATTCTGTGGCTGACTCCTCAGGTAGATCTTGACCAGGCTGTTTAATCAGGGAAGCATTTTTGTTTTCATTGCCACAATGCTTTGCAAACTTGTCTCTAATTTTCTTCCTCCCAACAAATATAGTACCAGTTTAAGACATTACCAGCATTAAGAGATTTACAAAGGAATCAGTTTTTTAGGAAATAGTGACTACTGGGTACCCTTTCCTTTGTACTTAAAAAATAATAATACTTAAGATAGAGATCCAAGCCACATGTATTAATGTCAGATCCAGAAACAGATATCCAAAGAACCACTCCATGACGGGCTTTAAGGAAATGGTGGTGCAGGGTGTCCTCTTGAGCATCTGGCGTATCTGTTCACTGGGAGGCTCGTGTGCCCTCCTCAGTTATATCTTTGCCCTCCGTCCTGCTGTCCCTGACTCCAGGCACTATTACTTGACCAGCATGATCATTTGCTTCTCCGTCCTCATTCTGATGTTTCCTAAACTAACAGCACAACACAGTAACCAGTAGAAACTCAAGCTGTCATATTCCAAACCGTATACTCTATATAGATACACCGTTCATTTCTTTCCTCCTGCTCTTATTCTCACCCTTCCTCCCTCTTCCTTTTTTGGTCCTGGGCATTGACTCCAGGGCCTTGGCACTTAGCCACTTCCCAAGTGGGGTCTTTCCAGTTACTAATTTGCCCAGATTGGGCTTAAACCCAACAGCCTTTTGCCTGGTCCTCCCAGAGTGCTGGGATTACAAGGGTTCGCCACTGCAGGCACCTCAACATTCATTTGCTAAGTGGTCACTGTGGCTTGAGAACTGCTCTCTTGTCATCATCTTTATGTTAGCACTCTCCCTATTTTTGGACCTTTATATGACTATGCAAAATAATAACACAATACTTAGCATGCGCCAGTCATTACCCTAAATGCTTCACCCACGCTACCTCATTTAACCCTTAAAATAACTGACTGAGGTAAATGCTATTTTCTTCGTTTGCAGGACAGGAAATGAGGGAAAAAGAGGGGGTTAAATACTTGCCCAGTGTTCCAGACTTGGCATATGGAAGAGCAGGATTCATTGAGATTAGTCAGACTTCAAAGTCCCAGACAAAGGTAGTCTTCTAAACTCTTATGACAATAAGTGGACCCTAATATTTTGGTGACAAAAGTGCTGATGGGCTATAACTATCGTGAACTGAAGAGGAATTCAGAAGAGGTTAAATAGATCAGTACATATATTCAGATAAACTAGAATGATTATTTTGTATGAGAACTACCACCCTCTCACTAAGATACTTTGGGATTGAATTCACATTTACAAAGCTGAATGCCAGTTTCTAATATGATAACTTGCTTTTTTTTTTTCAGTTTTGAATTTCAATGAAAAACATTACTGTGATTGAATACGCCATCCATGGAATGGCAGATCCCAAGAGAGTATTTGTTGCATGTCTTGTATTTTTAGCCTTGTTTGCCAGGGAAATTTGGAGCATGAGATTTGAGAATAGATTGTTAACACCAGAGGCTGCTGTTTCTGCTGTTTTGGGTCCTCCTGCTGCTGCTTTTGTGAGGCAGATGGCTAGATTCATTTATAGAAAATAGATATTCAGTCTATTTTGCATTTCCACTTTGAAAAGAACTTTTAATTGTTTGTGCCACATTGCATCGTATTGTCTTATTGTGTGCATACACATGCTGTGCGTAGATAATTTTTAGAATTAGGTGGATGTTAATGTATTCATTTTGGACAGTGCTAACTGAAATGCACTGCTAACTCTTAAGCTTTTAGAATTTTCTTCTGCAAGTGGGTGTATTTGCAGTGCAATGTGTACCAAGTATTTTCTGTTCCAGATTCTGAAATATTTCATGTACAGAACTGAGACCTGTTTGGGTGGGACCCATGTCTAAACGAGAAATTCCATTTATGTGTGGTATAATCCTATACACTTAGACTGGAAGTCATGACAGTATTTGTAGTGCACCTAAATTTGGACCAAGTCCCAACACCTGAGTCAGGTGAGGGATTTGCCTTCTTGGCTCTTTGTCACATAAGTTTTCAAAAGTTGGGGCACTTTGAATTTTGGAGGTAGGGACGCTTGGCCTGTATTTCACATCTGATTACATTAGGGTACTGTAGGACATGAACTATTTCCTAACATTGTTTCCATCAGGACAGAATAAGGTGAGGCCTATGTCCTTACGTGACCAGCTGCTTCTGATAGTTTCTTGAGTAAGGACAGATGAAGTCAACGATGAAGTCTTCAGGTAAAGTCAATTATGGCTTTATTTAGTGCAAGTGCTGTAAGGATCCAGGGTCCAGAGGCTGCTTAATGCCCTCATATAAGTGACTTGGTACTTGCATGTAACTCAGGCACATTCTCGCATATACTTCATTTCTAGATTACTTGTAACACATAATGCAATGTAAATGCCCAGAAGAATAGCTATTGTATCGCACTACACCATTCAACAGAAAGTATCTCTACAGATTTGGAATGGATTCATTTTTTAATCTTTGTTGTTTAAAAGTACTGTGGCAGAACTTTGAGACAGTGCCAACTGTTTTGATGTTTTTCCACAAATAAATCGTTCATGAAGTACAAAGGAGTCTTCATATTTAGAAAGAGACCTTAATATATTAGTCTCACCATGTGAGCTCTGCATTATTAGAATAGAACAAATCAGGGAGAAATATCATGGAAACAGCACGGAATTTGTATAAGGATTGACTTTGCAGATGCTTGTGGTTAAATTGAAAGCTGTGACTCTCAATCAGGGAAGTCAGAAGGAAAATGACATGCATTGCAGGCTTTCAAAAAGGTAGGTTGATAGCTAGCGGGCCTAGGAGGCAGGAGGTTCAAAAGGCCTAGGAGAAGAAAGCATGGTGACTAATTCAAGTACCCAATCAACAGCGGGACAACGAAGTCTTATGTAGTATCATTCAGAGATTTTATTTACATACCCCAAGTGAGTTTATTTACTAAATATTGAATGAGAAGATTTGCTTCTAAATAAATTTGTGGTAGTTGCTTGGCAGTCATTGGTGGCTTTGTTAGTGATAGTTTTTATTCCGTAGTTGTTTTTATTTGAATTTAATTTAATAAACCTTGTGGGGGAGATGGAGAAACCAGATGATCATGGATGACAGACGCTATGCTGGTAATGTTTGAGACTCAAAACATCAGTGCTTTGCAGATGTTCATCTGTATTAGGAGCCACTGTAAGTCTTGTTACAATGCACATTCTCATTTTAAATCGGAGGACAGGGCTCCGTCTGTATTTCTGAGAAGCTCCTAGGTGACCCTCCCTGAGCCACGATGTAATTCGGGTTTTGATTTTCAATATTGTTTTTCATTTCCAAGGCAATATGAAGTAGATTCATACAAGAGTATTTTTAAATGCCAGTAGAAAATAGGTAGACACAGATGTCATTTTTTACTCAAACATACAGCTGCTTATAAAACCAAGACATTTATGGAGCATTGTGCCAAGTCTTGAAATTTATTTTGAGATACTGCAGTTGGGGTCTTATGTTCGCATTTTCATTAATTTCTTGTCATATACAGGAACTTGAGTTTCTCAGAATTTTTAGTTTGCCCCAAGTCCTATTTTTATTAAATAAGAAGCATTTCCAGCCCTTTCAGCATTCCACCAGTTTCTCCTATTTTTTCTTGATTGTGGCTAGACTCAGACTGATCTGGTCTTCAGAGAAATTAGAGAATGAATAGTTAAGGAAGGGGTTGAACAAAGATAGTTTATAAAATAAAACAACAAAATAAAACCTTGTCGCAGGGGACCCCAGGGCTCCACACTTGTAGGATTTCACAGCCTTGTGGGACCTCGGGTTCGAGGCCCGTCTGCTCGTGCTGCCGGGCTGGTCTCGCTCCCCGTGACTCTTGCCTGGTGGGCTTGATCTTGTCCTGTACTCATGCTGAGCAGGACTTGTTCCTCTGGCCTCGTTAAGCTTAAAGTATAAGTAATGTTTAGACTGCAATTTCTGAAATCTACTTGATGTCATGGTAAAGCCTGCAGAAACATGTGGTTGTAAAAATAAGAAGGAAGTAACTAAGAGGATTCTGTTTTTCCTTTTCTTCTCAACAGATTTTAAAGCTTACGTTTTTAGACTATTCAAGAAATGAAGTGTTGGAGTCTCTATCATAAATGGCTGTTTGAATAAGAAATCATTCATATGGATCTTAGAAATTTTGACGAACGTGTAATAATTTACCTATTTATGGAATACAGTGTGATATTTTGGCATAGGTGTATAGCATGTCCTGATGAAAACAATTAGCATTTCCCGCTCCTTGTATTCCTTTGTGTTTGAAACTGTGGAGCTCCTCTGTGTAGTTCTTTACCAAATAATCATTGATTATTGTGTATGCTTAGAACTAGAACTTCTTCTTTCTCTCTTTTGGTACCCTCGTTTTTGGTGGTGTTGGGGACTGAACCCAGGACCATCTCACTGTGCTGTAATCCCCAATGCTTTTATTTATTTTTTAAGAGAAGGTTCTTGATAAATTGCCTAGGCTACGCTCCAATTCATACCCTTTCTCCTCAGCCTCGTAGAGTGCTAGAATTACAGGTTCGTACCACCACTCGCAGCTTTTAGTATTAATTTTTAAGGTACTTTCACAGTTTTGATCTCTTTGTGTCTTTACATCCACCCTGACATTAAAAGGATGACAAAATTAAAGTGTAGAGGTTTTCAGCCAAAGCCGGACAGGTAACATTACGTACAGAGCACAACTACTAGAAGCCCTGTTTCCCAGTGGCTTCAGGTGCTTTTCAACTACACTCATGAGATTTTATTGTTTCTAATTGATCGATTATACTAAACTTGGATGTTAGTGGACTTCCATTCATTACACGTGACAGATGTGTATGTGTGAATGTTGAGAAATGAATAAAAATAAAATAATTGAATAAAAATCAAAAGTCCTGTCTTGCCTTCTTTTTTTTGTTTTTGTTTTTTGAGACAGGGTCTCACTGTGTAGTTGAGACTGACCTGGAACTCACTATGTAGCCCAGGCTGGTCTTGAACTCACAGGGATCCTCCTGCCTCAGCCTCCCGAGTGCTGGGATTACAGGCATGCACCACCACACCTGGCTTGTCTTGCCTTCTTGATCTGTATTGTGCTGTGTTTTTTGTGCCTTTAAGTAGAAATGGTCTTGTCTGGGTGATAAAGGGCTGTAGGAAATGCATGGGAGTGGCTGCAGGAAAGTAAAGTTGTGGGTTTGTTAAAAATGGACACTAGCATGGAATTAATTATGTAAAGTCTTCTGAAGAACTTTGTAAGCAATAACATTTTCATAATCAAGATCGTAATAAGTTCTGTTGAGATTTTATTTTTGAAAATGCCACTAATTGTTACAAATATAAATAGTAGCTCCTGAGTTTGCATAGCTTTCTAAATATCTTTGTCATTAGTTTTGAGTTGTATATGTGTTTCATTTTCTTTGTGTTTAGTCACCTAGGCATAGCAAAACCTCCTATCTAGTGTTTGAAAGTAACTCAGTGGTGTGCTGCAGCTGGACTTCCAATAACAGTTGTCAACCTGCCCTTAAAAATTATCTAACCTGTTTTCAAAAGAGATAGGGAAAATTGAAAGACCTGCGAGTAAAATTCTTTGCCAGAGAAATGTGCACACGTTGTCAGCCTTGCAAAAGTGTTTCGTGAGATGTTTGCCTCTCTCTGATTGGACAGCCCTTGCACACCCCCTGGTCTTGGAACCAGAAGTTAGTTCTTGTCAGCAGCTTATATCAAGAAGTTTCCAAAGCTGTTGCCCTTAAAAAAGCAAACAGGAGGTTCACAAGTTTTGTCAGTGTGAGGTGTGTCGGTGGGTTCTAAGTGTTGGGGGTTTGCTTTAAAGAAATAGTGTTGACTGAAAGATTTGACATTATACATTTCTTCACCTTGGAGTAAAACTTTGGAAGAATGCGTACAAGGTTTTCTGAAGTTCAGTAGATAACTTGAGATGTGGATCAGCCTCTGGGATATCAGTGTGGAAACACAACTCTACCTTGTCGCTGAGTTGGCATAGAAGACAATGGCACACCAATTGTTAATTGTCAGGGTGATGAGTTTTGTAATGCATGGAGATCCCTGCGTGTATTATACACAAGTAGACTATCATACATCATCAGTATGTCAAACTTATATCATCAGTATGTCAAACTTACATCATTAAAGTTCTGCATGCCCCTCATTTAAATGGCATTAATGACAGTTAAGCCTGAGTTGTAGCTGCAATTTAGACTTGAGAGTCAGCATCTTAATTCTGGTGCTCCCATCTTTCCCCTAATGCTGTCTCTCACAAGACAGGCAAACCCCAGTCTTTCTTCTGCAAAAACTTTCTTCCCATGATGCGTTGTGACAAAGATAGACCCTGCAGTGTATCTTTCTTCTCTGGTTCTTTCACTTGCAAAATGAGAAGAAATGACCCGTTGTCTTCTAACGCCTCCCTTCCCTAACTTGTTTCCTGTACTATTTGTTCACAGAATTCTGATCTTGGAATCTTAAATATTTACCACACCTTTCGTGAAGGTGAAGGAGTAATCCTCTGGAATCAGAATTTGCAAGACAAGATAATGAGACTTCAGGAATGATGAAATTGGCTTACGCATTTTCTGGAATGTACCACTAATGAATTAAATTTAATGTGATTTTTGTTTCTCTTAAAGCAGTGGTTGCACATATAGACAAAATAGTCTTCGTGTGGAAATATGAAATCTCAAATCTGAAATGCTGTAAAACCTGCAAGAGTGGACTTTTGTGCTAGGTATGACCAACCAGGACAGTCTTTCTGGGTATCTCTAAATCCATAAAACTCTGAAATCGGAAGCGCTTCTGGTCCCAAGCGTGTAGGGTGACAGACACCCAACTAGTGTGCGCACTTCTCACCACAGAAAGGGTCTGACCTGAAAAGAACTCAAGTGTCCCTCTGCTGGAGCTCCTCCTGCTCCATGGGGCTCCAGCTACACTTTCTCTCTTTTCAAAGAAACCAGTACGCATATGAAATTTCATATTAAATTTTCATGTTTGTAGTCTTCTCAAATTACTTGGATAAACTCCTTGGTTCAAATAAAACGTGCAAGGTGTATAGCACTCAGCCTTCCAGTTTTTCTCAAGCCAACGATTTTCTTATATTGGAAGAGATTGAAAGGACCAGGGAGCCAGTTAGTCCTTGTTTTCAGTACTTGTCTTTGTTTGGGCTAGAGGCATGTAATCCTTTTTCTGGACTTTCAGAACGTTATCTAATAAAAGGTATAAAACATTGAAGTGACTTTTTACATTTGCAGTGCTGGGCTTGAAACCAAGGGCCTTGGGTAAGTTTAGGCAAGCACTCCAGCACTGAGCTGAACTCTTAACCCCAAAGTACCTTTTACTTACCTATGAATTAGCATTTGATCACTGGGTTTCTGTATACTCTTTTGTTCATCATTTGCAAAGAAAAATCATAAAAATGTGTTGTTGAAATTTTCTAAATTTCCTAGGACAAGACCCAAATTTATACTAAGCCACAGAGAAACAAAATGCTTGCCTGGTCTGGGTTGTAGAGGTCATTGCTGTTGGTACTGACCCATGTATCAGTGTCATCCTTGCCACGTTTCTTTTTCTGGCTTATAATAAAAGTAATCAGTAAATGTGCAAAATAATTCAAAAGAATGATACCAGAAGACTAAAGACTATTGATCATTTTGCCTGTCTGTTAAAGATGTTTTCCTTTTATCTAAAATGTTTATATTTTTCTAAAGTATCTTTGAAATAAGGTAGAATTTTTTTTTCTTCTTTGGCTGTGTTTTGAAGCACTGAATTCTGGGGCCATGATTTGAGGGAAACAGGTTAGTTTGGTGTTGCAGAGATAATTGGTAGTATAACAAATGTTTGCCTTATAGGTTGTGTTGTTTTAGGATGAAATTTAGGATGAGTCTTAATCTTCTATTGAAATTACTTCATTCTTAATCATATTTTTTTCAGTATGAATCTGTTAGTGAATCATAAATATCTTATATAATGATTAAAATATCACTTCATAGAAAGAATAGATTCATTTCTACTTATGACATGTAAAGTTAGTAATTGAGTTAGAATGGTGAACCTCATATTTTCCCCAGAGGAAATCATTTTAGATTGCTACAAGCCATTAATTCTTATTGGAAGATGTAAGTTTCTCACATTTTGTAATTTTTCCCTCCCTAAATCTTGGTTTTCACGTGTGGTGGGAAGGGGAGCCTTTCCTGTCTGAATGGCTCCCAAGCCTGTAGTTACGATGTGGTATCACTTCCATGGGCACAGTTGTTGGGCACCGGGAGGACGCTAGGGTGGAGCAGATTTTTAATGTGCAGTCTGACTTGTGCTTCTTTCAGGAAAGCTCCTGGTGACATGTTAATGATTCCCTCAAAAAGCCATATATCCGTATGTAGTAAGAGTGGCTGTGTATTATTCTAAAAGCTGTAGTTGCTTCTTCTCCTGAAGTCTCTGTTATCTTGATTTTAAATAAATTTGACATCTGTAATAGTCGCAGGAACTTGCAAAAAGCCCCATTGGTGACTGGACTGAGCCTATAAATCTGGTATCTCTGTTGTCATTATTATTCACGACAGTGCCACCCTGCTAGAGAAGTGTTAGACACATGGGGTGTTGAGAACTTCTGATTCTTGGAGATTAAGTGTCAAAATATTCAGAGTTTGGCTATTTTTAGCAGTTATCAGTGAAAGGTATTGCTTCTGCGAATGGCCAGGTGTAAATGAACAAATCCTGGGCCATCACCCCAAGCCACTTTCAATGGCGCAGAAAGGCAAACGTCTAAGCAGTGTCACCGAGGTTAGGTGATAAAATCATAGATGGTTGTGTTCAGTGTGTGCGGGTGTGCACTTTTTTCTTTAATCTTAAACACCTGACATTTAGCAGTTAGAAGTATCCTTTAGCAGTTTTATTGAAACATAGTAGAGTGAACAATGAACACTGAGTGTTTCACGTAATCCTTCTGTACAGAAGTGTCCGTGTGAGATGTATTTTAAATTCTGCAGAGAAATAATTTAATTCAGACATTCTCCATCAGATGATGCCATAACCTGCATCTCTTAGCAATTGAGTCAGAATCTCAGTGAAGAAGGTACAGCAGTATTTTTTAATTTGTTTAAGTTCCTCCGGTGATTCTCTATTTGCTAACTCAATGTTGATAAGCCATGGATTTGATGTGTATAAATGTAGAAAGCTGTCTTATTTGAGATATCCAGGAAGTATTTGACAATCCCATCTCAGCAAAGGAGCACAGATGTAGATGACCACTCTTGATTCAGCCCCTCCCTGTTAGGCCTTATCTTTCTTCTTTGGATCTCAAGATGAACTGAAATTGAATGGGAACCTAGATTTTTCTTGTTAGGTTGGCAGCACTGAGGTATTAATAAAAATAAGGCGAAATCAGGGAGGATATTGTGAGGACGTAGGACCGGGGATGGGACCCTAGGTTGCTCTCCTGGATAAGACCTCAGGGACCACAAATGGAAATTATTTTCCTCCAACCCTCGTCAAAACATCTTAGGAACACGTGGCAATCACATTTCCATTACCATGTGAAACACCCGAGATAACTGTAAAGAGAAAAGGTTGGTTTGTGCTCTAGTGCATGATCTGTTGCTCCATTGTTTCGAACCTATGGCAAGGCAGCATATCATGGCAGGAGCCCGTGGCTGAGAAAAGTCACTCATCTCACAAGGTAGGTGGCAAAAAGTGAAAGAATCCCCTTTCAGGGCGAGGCCCTTCCCCAGTGACGGAAGCCGAGCTTCCCCGGTCACCAGCAGTACCGCACTGGGGACGGAGACTCTACTACTGCCCTCTTCAGAGGTGCCAGTGGTTCTTGATTTGTATATCAAACTCTATAATACTTGTAGTTCGTGAATTGTGTTATTACTTTCTAAATGTATCAAAATGAGTACTTGTGAACTTCTTATACCTAAAATTTGAACATCATCAGCATCCATTGCTCATCTGTCACGTTTAACCCTTCCAAGTCTCCTTGGACTTCATCACTCTGGAATTTTATGCTCATCTCTCTGTTTTAAACAATATGTTAAGTGAGGCCTGGGATTTAGCTGAGTGGTTGTGCTGCCTGCCTCTCAAGTGCAAGAGCCCGAGTTTGATCCCTGGTACCCCCCCCAAAGCTAAGAAATAGACAGTCTTCCTAAATAAAGTTTGCTTTCTTTTGAGGTCCATTTCAGTTATATTACACCATGCAATTTACCTATTCTTCTGCAATTAACTTTTTCTCCAAATAATTCGTTCTTAAATCAGTTACTGCCTGCATTGTAGCTGATTTGCTTCCTTGAAGTACAGTAGTCAACTGTGTGACTGTACCATGGTTAGGTTTCTGTCAATGATATTTGGGATGTTAGAAGATTTTTTTTCTTATGAAAAATGCTGTATAATCACATCAGTGTCTGATAGGATGCATCTTTAAGTGTCTCATATATCTCAGAGTGGGTTGCTTGGATCTAACACATGAACATAAGTCTGCCAGATGATGCCAATCATTTTTATTATTGTATGCACTTAATTTTTCTCTGATTACTTATGAAGTTGAACATGTTTTTATATACTTCATAGACAGTGGCATTTCTTCTGTAGAATACCTGCTCAGTTTTTGTTTTCATTGTATTATAGAAGTTTTAAAGGAACACGTGTGTATGTATATACATATATTCTCCTGGACTTATGGTGTAGTGAAATCTTGATCCCCTAGGAAGTTGAGAACATAAGTTTTAAATACACTTGATAAACCTGACCTGCAGCGTAACACAGTACACTCGTGTAGATGGGTATTTACCCTTGTGATGATGTCGCTGAGTACACCCATAGAGAGTACGCACCGAGTACCCTCCTGCTCCAGGGAAATACCTCCCTGACAGCTTCCACCGAGTATTTACTACTTTCACACTATTGTAAAGCGGAAAAATAATAAGTTGAACTGTCTGAAGATGGGGCTCATGTTTCGGTGTGTCTCCTTAGTGTGTTATGTGTGACTAGAATTTCTCCTTTCCATTTATTTTAGATGTCTTCTGATGAAGTGGAATTATTTATGGTATCTTTTCATAGGCTAGAATTTTTAATTTTAATATAATCAGTCTTATTAATCACTCTATATTTAGCTCTTTTGTGTTATGCTTAGGAAATCTTTCCCAGATTTCATTAAGCACATTCTCCTCTATTCTAAAATTATACATTTTGATCTTTCATATTTATGCCTTTAATCCACCCTGAATAGATTTTTTTTTTCTGGGAAGATTTTGAGTTAGGGATTTAATTTCATTCTTTCATGGGAAGGAACAATTGTCCCAGGAACATTTATTGAAAAATCTTCTCCATTGCAAGTGATCTGAAATGTCAGCATTGTAATTTATGAAGCTTTTATATATGCATGGGAATTTTTTCAGGCTGACCTTTTATGTTCCTCAAAACAACTCTAGCAACTCTTCCATTTTAAATCCTTCCGCTCCCCTCAAGTATCTTCACACAGTTTCATTTTATGCTGTACCTCAAAACTGTTCATGGTTTCATTTGTTTTTTTACACCTCACATTTGACTTCTGTTTTAGTTAGTCCCCGACTTACAAACACTTACGTTGTGAGCTTTCGCAGGTGCGCCATATCAGACTTACCCTTTTGGTTTACAAATGAATCCAACTGTCAAACAATTCTCCTGGCATGGAACTCGTTCCTAAGTCAGGGATTTGATATTTTTCTTTGGCTCTGTGATGTAAACTTCCTAAGTGGACCTGACATTATGTTTCTCCTTGATACCTTGAACTAGAATAGAATGTATTTCATCTGCTTGGTATTTGGTAGATGATTAAACGGGGATTGAAATGATTGTGGAAATGGTGTAACCTCATATTTGCTGGGAGTCAGTTTTCCCATCACTGATATGCACGACTTGACACTTAAAATTTAAAAGAAGCTTGAATTTAGGCCTCTGGTTCATGAGACTCAGTACATGATTTTCTGACTCAAGGCAGAAACCTGAAGAGTAGAAGAGTATGGGAGAACAAAGCTGCTTAACTGGTGGTCTGGGAGCAGCGCGGAGGAACAGTGCCCGAGAGACCCAAGGCGCCTCCTCTAAGACACAGGGAAATGTGCTTTACTTACCTGCTAGGTCTTTCTTAATCCAGTGAAGTTGCTATACGTCAAGTTGAATGGTTTTAACCCACCCTGTGTCAACTTCATATTCAAATATATCTACTTCATAATCTTCAAGTTAAGACAATAGCAAGTCTATTATTCCACCTAACATGAAACTACTGCAATACCAGTGGAAGTATATTAGTTCCTTCCCCCAAATCTCAGCAGTTACAGCTTTTTTTTTTCAAAAATCCATGACAAGTCTCTTAGCCTCAAAGAAAACTCCTAGGTAGGAATTTCTGTAAAAATCAAGTTAACTTCTACAAACCCAAGGTACAGGGGCAGAGAGTAAACATTCCCATTGCAAAACGTAGAAATAGGGAGACAAAAATGAATAGCTCAAAGTAAGACTAAAACCTAGCATAGAAAGTATTAAATTGTACGTTTCTAGATCTGGATTCAGGGCACGTAGTGGTGAAATGTGAGTTCTAAAGGGCTTGGGCAGCCCCACCTCTGTAGGTTTGCCAGTAGCAGTCCACATGCCCTTTCTTTTGGTGTGGCTCTCCTCAGAACCCGTAGCTTTCTGTGGCAAATATTCCACATCTCTGGTATCTCTGATGTCTGCAGTCTTCACTATACCTTTGGCTTCATTCCCCTAGCTTCTCCCACTGCGCACTCAGGGACTCCTTGCCTGACCTTCCAGGCCTTTCTTTGAATTCTGGGAACCTCTTGATCCCACAACATTTGTATTCTGTGTTTCTAGAAAACCAAAATCTCATGAATGATGCCAGGGTCTGTTGTCAGGAGGACCAGTAGTGACACCCCTTGGATCATGGCCTTTCGGTGCCTGGTTGGTGGAGCATAATGTCTCTAATCCCAGGATATCAGTTCTCTAGGAGGCTCTTCTTAAGCAGGGGGCCTAGGGACACTCTCAAATAAAAGACTGACACTTTTGCATGCTTGAGCCTGTGATGGGTGAGGTTTTGCTGATTTCTGATATGCCCTGAAGACATGTCTTGTTATTCTTATAGAAAGTACTTAGTTTCTTTTTAATGGTGCAAAATCTTTAGAAGCCATACCTTCTTTGCTCTCAACTTTACACATGGTATTGCTGGGCAAAAATGTGTTTCATTTTTTTCTGCTCTGTTTCTCCTGATTTGCATTATCAATCTGGATAAAAGTAACCAGTAGTACAATGCCACATCCTAAATGTTGGGCTCCTTTAAAATTTTCCTCTGCCAGATTACTTCTTCTACTGTCCTTAGTCTCCAGCAAAGTCTTGGGATATGGACAAAATGTAAACAAATTTTCTGCCTCTTGCCACTGCCAATGGTGTTCTTGTTCCCAATTGAAACTTCGTAAGTCCGTCTTTTACTGTTCAAATTTCTGCCAACATTCTGGTCATCTGAGCTCTGACCAGATTGACCTATTCAGTTTTGCTTACCAGCGTTCTGGGGCTTCTCTAGCCTGCATCTACAAACTTTTCTAGTCTCCTCCTGCGAGAGGCTTCTAACACACATGGGTTTACTCACAGCAGGGATCTCGCTTCTCTGGTATGAATGTTCTGTGTTAGCCAGCTTTCCTATCACTGTCGCAAAATAACCGAATACCCACAATTTAAAGGACAAGTTTCATTTAGCTCACTGTTTCAGGAGATTCAGCACGTGGTTGCCTGACTCTAATGCAGAAACCTCATGGCAGAAGGGGGGGCGAACAGCTGCTTTAGTTCATTGTGGGCTGAAACAGAGCGGAGGACCAGTGCCAGAGAAGCCTCATATACACTAATACTGTGAATTTGTTGTGCATTTCTTAATGCAGTTAAGTTGACATGTACGGTTAATGATTACATTATTTTGCCTGCCCGTAAATGGCAAAATTTCGAGTTTAAATGCATACTTGGGATTAAACAGCTCATTGGGTCTCTGAATCTATGTTTGTTGAACTTATCCCAGAGAAAATTTTTATCAGTTCATGGGCAAAAGACTGTTAGAAACTACCCAGAAATATGAACTAATAGGCAGATGCTGGAAAGCAAGAGAAGAATCTCATAGGTGAAAGGCGTAAGACTTGTAGATCTGTTGAGCCCGTTTTCAGGAGAGGCGTTCACTTGACACCTGAGGGGTTCACACTGTCCAGGCGTGGCTTCCCCAACTCGTTCTTCTTTCCCTCTGTGCTCTTTGTTCTCTAGAACAGGTATCATGTGCCACCTTTTATGAATTTTCATCACTAGAGATTAACTTCTTGTTGAATGCTCTATTTCTTCATACTGACATCACTTCCGTTACTGCAGCAATCAGATAATGTCTTAGTGGTTGTTTTTTTTTAGGTCGTCTTCATCGTTGACTCTTTTTTCCACCTGAGATAAGAAACAAGTTTTTATTCTATGTGTACCTAGCACTTTGCAAAAGGATATATTTAGATAATGTTTCAATGGGCTTGAAGATACTGTAGATGCAAAACTCAAAAGGTCAGAACCCTCAAGAATCTCAATTTCAAGCCTAGACTGGTCCGTTTAGTGATCAATTTAATAAAGTCTCAAATGGTTAAAAAAAAAAAAAAAGCTGAGATTGTAGCTCAGTGAAAGACCTGGGTTCAGCCTCTTGTACTAGAACAAAAAACTGGGAAAGTAACTTGTTTTTAAAATATTAGCCATTATCATGGCAGTCTAAATTTAAAAACTTGGTACACATATTGAGGTCTCAGGTCAGGGAAATTTGGTAGAAACCTTCATGCTGGGTGTGGTGGCTATCCAACCACCAAACCACAAGACTTAACACCCACATTTTATTTTTTATTTTTTTCAGCTTTAATTGAGTTTATTGGTACATTTTAGGGATACAGTATGGTTACATTCATTGTTGGGATCTTGTACCTTTACATGGCAAGTCTTGATTCTCATTTTTTTCCCCTTACATTTTAAAGGAGGACAGGTTTCATAGCTACTGCTTTCCTGGGATTCAGTCCTTTGTTGTTGGCTGGCTGCAAAGGAGGACATCATAGCAGAAGGGTAGCATGGAGAAAAGTTGCCTATTTCATGGTGGCTGGTGGCGAGGGAAGAGAAAAGGGGACAGGGAGGAACGGGAAGGGATTATTTATAGTACCCGGGGTCAAACCTCCATGACCCTCTCAGACGCACTGAGGGATGTGCTGTACCTATCTGATATCTGTGTCCCTAATTCAGTGAAGCCGATATATCAGGATTAACAGTCACATGGGAATTGTAAGAAGTAAGGCTGTGTAGTTGAGAATTTATGTGATTGGAAGAAGACTGATGGGTCATGGATATTTGAGGGTTCCCAAAAGAGTCAATTATAGAAAAAGAAATATAGATAAATGGGTAGGAATAGTAGCTAAACATACTTTGGCAGAATGGATGGCCAGGAAACAACATAGAGTTGACCATAGTGTTGTGCAGAACAATCAAAAGGTGTGGTGTAGAGCACTGTAATTGGATTTATGAAGTCCAACTCTCAGTATCTACTTCATCTTACTAGTGGACTGGAAGAGTCCAGGCAGACAGAAAGCTGAGTCGGTGAACCAGCCAGGCCGGCAGCAGCATTTTCAGGAGTGAAGTAAGTCGCTAGTGGGCCAAAGGAAAAATTTTACCAAACCAAAGAGTCCAGGAATTTGTTAGTTGTATCTACTTCAAATAGTAGCACATTTTATACCAAAGTATTTTTTTCCAGATTATAAAGATATGTTTATTGTAAGAAGTGTGAAAATGTAGGAAGAACAAAAGGAATCTTCAAAAGATACTCCAAATATAACCTCCTCTGGGGACATCTTCAAGGAGAATCTATACCCTTCATTATATGCCCATAGGTCGGCAGGTGTCTGCTGGTCCCTCTTATTCATCACCTTTTGCAAAGAGGAAAAAAACATTACCTAGTGCTGAAACATTACCTTCTGCTGTTCTTCCCAAAGTGTTCATGGCTGGGTATTAGGGTCTAAGTTTGTTGTATATTTTGCTATTTATCCTCAAAGCCTTGGATATAAAAATATGCGATTGTTTCCAGCAGTTAGCCACAGCTACTGGACACACTCACTCTAGTGCTTCAAGATCAGTGGCACCAACTCAACAAAGATGCAAAACCCACATCATTTTACCCCCTCTCAAGATAAAGATAATATGTGACTAAATTGCTGCTCTGGTACTCAGAACAGGGGTCTTTGTTTTTTGAAAGTCTTCCAAGGCATCTTTGAAAAGTTCTCAAGTGATGCGGAACTTTTCAAGTATGGGCAGATTTGCTTTTTCCTTTCCTTTCATTCCATCTAGGCTGCATGTCTATAGGATGGTGACACCCCTAATAAGGATGGTCTTCCCCTCTCGGTTTATTGACGCCTGTGCCAGTCACTCCTGAAAACATCTCACAGACATACCCAATAGCAATGATGTGCTTTACTAATATGTGAGGCATGTCTTAATCCACTCAATTTGGCAATCATAATTGTCAATATATATATCTGATTAGCTAAGGGCAAGGACAGGTATAGTCCAGGTACGTTCTGCATTATTCCAATTTTGTATTAAATGTATGGACTTTTTATAGGCAAAGCTAATTAAGACTAGAACAGCTAAGTCTGACAAGTCCCCTTCTCCCTTTCTTGCATTGATTTATTAAGAAAAGGCATCTAAAATAATTAAGACATAGGAAATAAAAGTCTGAAGACCATATTTTCTGGTGCACTGTGTCTGAACATGACGGCCTCCCTCATCTTTCCCCACCATTCCTCATAGCCAAAGTATTCACCTCCACATAGAAGAGTTCCACAAATCCAAATATGCAGAAGTGTTTTTCCTAACACATGTGCACAAATGTTATTAGAGCTTCATATGTAGTATTTGCCTATGTAACAGGTTGTGTTTTTTCCTCATAAAGCACCTAGATGTTAGCAGCTTGTTTTCTGCATTTTATGTATTTGTTGTTTGTGAACTTTTAATATTTCCAGGAGTAAATGAGTAGATGGATAGATGAGTCTTACCAACTATAATGAATTTTTATGTTAGCTGAGCTCTGCCTTGAAAAGTGTACATAATTTGTTTGCTATACGTCATTCATTTTATTAGATGCTTGACCTGTATGAGCTTTAATTCTTACTGGAACCCTATGAGGCATACCATTATTATGTGTTTTATTAAAAAAGCCAAACTCAAATATACTTTCCTAAGTTCCTACTTCCAATGACTAGAGGAGTAGGGATTTGAATAGAGGGTACTCTGACTCCAACACGATTCATTCATGGTCTTCATATCATGTTCAGGTGCTTCCTAACTTTATAGTGAAGACCTGGGTGTGAATTCCGGGATTCTTTGGCTAGAGTATGTCATTCCGAGCCATCTGCAGTATTTTCCCAAAGTACACTATCCGAGTTATTCCTTAATCATTAGGAAGGGTTTCCTGAGTAAGTATAAGTTGAAGTTTCATCTCCTTTTTGGTATCAATATTGAGTTTATATATTACAGCTTTTCCTAATGTATACCTGTCCATGAGCACTTGCCCCATTTTCCCTGTAGTGTTTCCATCCATGTCGAAATGGGGAGCTGGTCATCTGGGGCACTGGTCTTTGGCGTGAGACTTCCTTTTCTGGTGTTATGCTCACTGCCGATTGAACCCTAACTCAGATGGACCTTGCTCTTTCAGGGCCTGATGCTTCGGATACACCCAGCAGACTAAGTTCACAGTTTCCATAGTGAGACCTCTTCTATAGCCTGCAGATGGTGTACTGTATATGACATGACCTTGCTTTGGGCGAAGATTGTACACAAGTTGATAGAGGAACTAGTAATAGTTGAAGGTATAACTTATAAGCAAATCCAACACCTCAGGCAAAATTAGTATCCTGAATTTCTGCTGCGCTTTTGTTGCCTGAAAACTGAGAAATGAGTTTTAACCCTCTTGGCAGGTATTAGATTGGGGCAACTAACATATCTTTAACAGATACATGTGCATTGATAGCCTTAGACAGCAGACTCTATTTTATTTAGCCATTGCTGAGAAGAAAATGAAATTGCAGAGAAGATACCATTGGAAACCATTAACTTGTGCTGGGTCATAAAAGTAACCTATAGAACTGAATTAAAAAAAAACCAAAACCCTAAAAACATTGAACTGACTGCATACCTGCGTAGTGTCTCTTACCATTCTTATTGCTGCACCTGCCGTGATTTGTTAAATATCTGGCAAAGACCCACATGTTAAAGGGTTGGTCCTCGGCGTAGTCCTATGGGAAGGTAGTGGATTCCATTAGGAATTAGGACCAGGCAGAAGATTTCCAGGTCCCTGGGTGTGCCCTCAGAGGGGATTGTGGACTCTGCTGTATTCTGTTTTTGAATTTTAAAAAGAAATGTATTTGCTGTCCAGCTGAGCTGAGCAGCTTTCTCTGTCACATGCTGCCTGCCACGTTGTGCTGCCTAAACCACAGGCCCCCAAACAACAGGAACAACTCGCTATGGACTGTGTTCCCCCAAATGGAATCAAAATAAACCTTTCCTCTTCCTGTTGATTATCTCTGGTGTTTTGTTATAATAACAGATACCTAACAGAAAAACAGTAGACCTTAAACTGGATAATTGCTTACAAATGTATTTTTCAGTTTTAAAGGCTGATATGTTCCAAGACTAAGGCACCTGTCCTGAAGAGGCTTGCTGTTTGCTGTCCATGAATGACTTCCATTAGAAACTGATACCATCCTCTAATGAAAAAAGACAAAACGCTGTGATCTCACAGCTAAGTGGGACAAATTCACTCTTGTACCCTCCCTAAAGGCATCGGACCCCATCCATGAGGACAGTGTTCTAGTGCATTGATCCCCTTCTAAGGTCTTCACCTCAGCTCTGTTCTACTGGGGATGAAGTTTCGATGTGGACTATGGAGGAACACAAAATATTTGAGCACAGCAATCTGTTGATTCTCAGAAAGGTGATATGTATCACGTGGGAAGTCAGAGTGCATCTAAAAATAAAAACTACTTTAAGTGCCGTAAACGGTTAAGTGTAGTGAGAGAGACATTAGTATGAACTTCATATGGCATTGTGGAAAGTGAAGGGAAACATTTCAGAATGCTAGTGACAGTGAAGCCAAGAGCTCCCCCAAACTTGCAAACGAGGGTTTATGTAGTAGATGTGATGTCCTAGCTGAGCCATCAGTTGTGAGAAGGAATTATGCAGGGACAGTTTGAGAGAGAGGGCGTTCATGGTGACACAGGTGAGAGTACAGCCCTTTCTTTGATGAAATACTCCTACCTCTGGCTGATTGTGAGCTTGGACCTTTGCACTTGTGTGACTCTAACCTTACATCCATGTCCTTAGGAGAGGTGACCATCAGTTTGTTCTGAAGTGTTAAGTTTGGAAATCTGATCCTTTCCAGAAAGTAATTGCTAATGGGGAAGGCAGGAAAAAGAAGAGCCAGTACATTCAAGAAAAGATGTGGACTCTGAAAGGAAGAAATACTCTCAGGGAAAATCTTCAGAACAGAGAGCGAGGACTGACTGACCGTGGGGATGGGTGAGAGAGCAGGGAGGGGACACGGATCTCACATTATAATATTGTTCAGGGTAGAAGTCAGTGCTGGGCAGATGTCATCATCATGGTAGTTTAGAAATGAACTTGTTCATTAGAAACAGATACTGTGCACATAGGAGCTGAGGCAGATGCCTGCTCTTGTTTTCCAGTCGCAGACTGCGGAGTGCTGTGTATGTTTCTGGAGGTAACTCCTCCTCACATCGGTAGCTCATTTTTACCTTTTCCAAGTGGGCACTTTAGGCAGACTGATTTCCATTTTTTCTTCCTCTCTGAAATAGAGGAGTGCTCTTTAGCACTTTTACCCTTTGAAAATATAAAATCACTCAAGGGCTTTCATATTTTCAAAGGGCAGAAGCAACTTTAGTAAGAGAGAAGAGTGCAAAAAGCTGACTGATCTTTTTTTTTAAAGTGCTATAATGAAAACATGTATAAGACATATCCTCAGGGCTTGTGTGTGTGGATGTGGTAAAAGGGTGGATGAGGTATGGGGGGCAAGAGGGCAAGGACAAGTGCATATTCAGAAAGCAAAACTGCTCCTTTGTTGCCAGGAATTTATTTTCCCTTGTTAACTCACCGGAGGAGACATATTCCATACCATTACTCCTAGGCCCTTGCCAGGATACAAATAAGAGGATCCCCTCAAGATTTTAATTGAGAAAACAAATACTTCCTGCTTTTCCACTGGTTTGCCAAATCGCTTGACTCCCGAGAATGAAATCATAACCATCAGGAACTTGTCAGTGTTCTTCCTGTGTGAATTTTGCCTTTGGAGTGACAGGTATAGTTATGTCCCCTTGAAAATGCAGGGAGAATTGTTCACCTGTCAGGTAAGAAACAAATAACTGAGCTACCAGCCAAGCCCATTATCTCAGCCCAGCACCATACCTGCCTTAGAGCAGACAACTCTGGCGTAGTCCGTCATCCGAAGGGTACATATTTTACCCAATGAGGTGCTTACGACAAGCAGCCACGGAAATGATCTACTAACTCAGGCTATGTTGGCAGCGCTAGAGGATAACTTTCCACGCGAGATGGGCTGCTTGTCTCCTCTGCAGAGCACATAGGACAAAGCGTTATCTGTTAGAAGGATTCTATATAAGTTATTATTAAACATAAACATGAACAATAGCTTCTGGAGTTTCTGGCAGCGGTGATTCTTAAATGCCATTTTCCAGAAACTTCATCTTCTTCGAGGGACCCCACTGGTTACAGCTTTCATACAGGCAGAAGAATCATTCCAAACGCTATTCTAAGAAGACACCCAGTACATTGCTGGCTTTTCCCATAATGAATCGGATTGGGATTTGTTAGAATCTTACTTGATAGAAAATGTACTTTGCCATTTTCATTAGTGGTATCACTGCACCCACCTCCTTTGTTGCTCTCTGTTCTTTTTGCGGTGTGCGGATTGAACCCAGTGCCTCACTCTCTCCCACTGACCTACGCCCCCAGACCTCCCTTTGTCTGTTTTAGAGGCAGCCTGCACTGCTGAGGACTCCCGGTCTCCTGCGTGTAGAGTTGTGCTCTTCCTTGAGTTTACTGCATAGAAACGATTAATTGAGAAGCTGTGTGAGCGTTTACGGTGCTGCTTCCCATGGACTCGCTCATCAAGGGCCGCTTAAAATTCATGCACAGTCACAACTGAGAGGGAAAACCTAAGACTCATAAATAAGGCAAACCTATCTTAATTTATTGCCAGTACCTTCTATGCCCACATTGAGCTATTCAGAACCCCGTACAATTGATGTTTCTTTCCTCCAGTTATTTCAGTAAAAAATGAACTCTATTTTATGCCACACAAGCATACTAATAAACCAGTGTTTTGCTGCTTAGAAAGGCAAACTGTCACCTGTTAAAATATGTAACTGTCATAGAAAGATAAAAAAGGATCATTTAATAATGATGAACAGTGTGCGTGTGGCATAAATAGAATCCAAAAGGTAAACAGCAGTTTGTTATGCCGGAGCCAGCCAGAGCTTGTCCTTCCTGGAGAGCTCCTGGTGCTCATCTCTGCCTGCTTTCTTTTGAGGAGAGTGATCCTGCTTCAAAATGGAGCGGTGGGGGAGTGCTTTCATGGAAGCGCATAACTGGTTCAGAATAAAAGAGGGAAACGTGGATTTCAGACACACTTTCCTCAGCTCTGAGGAGGACGGTCTTAAGTGTCCTGCGTTACTGTTTTCTAGATTCTCATAAGTGGGAGGACGTAGTTGTTATTTTTCTAGCGGGTTTGGAAGGGAGGTTGATTTTTAAGCTGTTGCACTACCATTTCTACTGCTTAAAGCCAAATCCGTCTCTAGCAAGAGTATGTCTGATTTGGCTAAATAAAGCCAGGTTTAGAAATGAGTAAATGGATTACAGAAGTTTGGGCTTCTTGATCTCTGTTGAGTTTTGAGAGACAGCTTGGAAATTTCTTCGTGTTGTGAATGGATGATTCTGGCCAATGGGTTAATGTTACATTTCTGGACCAGCGTGTAAAATTTCAAGTTGTTGGCAGGGTCCCTTGATTTGGGTGCAAATAAAAGATTATAATGAAACTTTACCCATGGATAAAAATCTTCAGTTACAGTATATTAAACTCCAGGGAATTAAAATCCAGAATTGTCATCGCAAGGGTCTCTCCTTTAGTTTTATTTCTCCCCTTTCCAGTTTTAGTGTAGATTTACATAGATTAATGTCTTGGAAACTAGAGTTATGCTTGGCAAAATCAATATTTAATGTTTTAAAGACAGCGTGAATATTTACTCAGTAGAGTCCTGCCTTTTTCAGTAGTCTTTTATGTTAGCTTCAATTTGAAATGTATCACAAGCTTTCTTAACTGATGAAAACATCCATGTCAGCTTCAAACTATGACAGCAAGAAGCATTCCAAGCATAAATTTAATTCACCATAATCAGTGGGAAAGGGGCATTCACCCGAACCATGGAACTAAGATTGTCCAGGCAGAATAAAGAGCTTCACAGGTGAGCCAGAGAAAACCAGGGCCTGTGACCGAGTTGATCAGCTTGGATCCCGCCTTCATTACATACTGAAAAGTCTGCTGCTTCGAGTGAGGTTTCTCCTGGAAGTTTCACTTTCTATCCAGATGCTTAAAATAATTGTGGTGTTCACCAAAGTGATTTATAGACAAAATATTGACTTTGTAAATTCAAAGCGGAATCCTGAAGGACTGGGTACTTGAGCCTGACTTGGTCAGATTTCCATTCCTGTGGCAAATTACCTGAGAAAACTTAGAAGCAGAGTTTAGTTTGGTTCATGGATTTATTTAATCCATGGTCCTTAGCCTGTACCGTTTTGGGTCTCAGGTGGGGTAGTTTCACAAGGTGAAAGAGAACAGCTGTTCCGCTCATGATGGCCAGGAAGCAAAGAGAAGAACTGGGGTCTCAGTGTCCCTTTCAAGGTTACAACCCCACTTAGCTAACTTCCTCCCGCTAGGCCTCACCTGCAAAAGGTTCACCCACCTCTCAGTAGTGCCAGAGGCTGTGGACCAGTAGTGGACCAGTACGGGCCTCAGAGGGTCTTTAGCACTTCCCACATCCATAACAAACTTATCTTCAGCACTAGAAATCTATCTCTAAAACGCGCATGTTATTTTGTTGCTCTCTCAAAAACCAAGAGTAGTCTCTCATTACCTTTATGAACAAAACCCAGGATGACACAATTTGGGCCCAATCTGGCATTCCTCTTTCACATTTCATCCCTCACCACTCTCTACCATGTGCTTAAAACTCCAACCTCAAACCCTAGCACGATCTTTTCAAAGCTCTGCACCATTGCATGTGGGTTTTTTCCTTGTGAGATGTGAAGTTGCATCACCTTTATGTATAGCTGACAGACTCCTACTCAGTCTTTGAAGCCCTCTTAGAGAGAAGGTGAACACCACTGTAAATTCTTCTAATAATTCCAGCCCTTAAAATGTGACATTTTTGGTATTAATAAATTTCCTGTTTTTCTTCTGTTGTACTCAGTTTTAGGGCACTATGTTTATTCATCTAGCTGTAGTCCATTATTTTAAAAAAACACTACTGTAGTTTTCATTCATTTACTGGAATTGAAGCCCTGTGTCTATAGATTTGTGTCTAAACATTAAGACTTTAGGATTTAAGAGACTATTTGAATAGTAAGTCCTGCTCATAGAAGAAGAATATAAGAATCCAAACCAAACCAGTAATCTGTCCTTTGGAACTGGAATTACGTGGTTGGCTGTTTCTAGTTCTTCAATATCTCCACGATAATTTTTGTTTGATTGCTGATTTACCTATGGCTGTAGGCAAATTTTGATGCCTACAACTTTCTAATTTGGAAAGTGACAGAAAATAATTGTATTTTTTCTCACTGTAATGGACGTGGACTCCTATAGTACAAAATTGCCACAGATCTTTCAGATAAGTTTTATTTTTTTGTTATAGTTCATGTCCGCATTCAGTTCAATAAATGTCAGGATGGGAAGAAATTACATTGTGAGGTTATGCATACATTGGTCACTCATTGTTTTGGTTCAGGAAAAGATATAATTAAGGTCACATGGTTTATAACGTAAAGTGGCAGTTTGAAGGGTAAAAATAATGGGCTCAAGTCTAACTATAGAATTTAAAGATGAGAGTCACATCACATGGGAGGTTATCAATGCATTGATCTGTCTGCTTGGCACTGCAAGATTTTATATTTGCAAACAGGCGGTAAAACAACTCACAAGATTATCTAACGGGGGCTTGCAGTGGGAGCTCTTGAGATGCAGGAGCCAAGTATATTTTTATGTGAAATGATTCAAGTATGTGAGGATATTTTACAATCATTATCCATCTGCCTGCACCAAACTTTGTCAAATATTTGACTTTTTATCTAGAAAATAGTAAAATGCAGTAAGCTTGAATAATATGTGAGTTGAAAATTAATTCTGCGTCAGCTCAGGTTACTGGCAGGACCATCCTGTGGCACATGAGTTATACTGAGTGGGGTTTGCCCAGCTCAGAAGGTGTGCGGTGGACAGCTGAGCGAGGTCCAGTCTTAACTACAGGCTCATCAGTGTTCCTGCAAACACATGGTACTGTATATTCAGAATGGTCTTAATGTGGCCAACATGGGTGAAACCTGAAGAAAGTGGAGACGTTCTCTTTTGTGTTGCTGTGTGTAGTCTCTCTTCTGTAATAGGAGGAAAAACAGTGAGAAGAAAATTGAGTTTGCTGAGAAGTCAGCCGAATAATTTCAAAGTGACCTTATTTGAGCTACACATAGCAATATATCCTACACATAGCTTATGTTCAAACTATTACTTAATGATATTATGAAGCTTTTAACTAATCCTGTTACCTTGTCCAGGTATGGAAACATAACGGTCAGCAGAGCATGTTGTGCTGTATCTGCCCCCCTTCAGACATTCTTCATCTTAGGAGCAGGAGCTAGCAAGCTTTTTCTGTAAGAGGTAGGAGAGATGGTAAAAATACTAGGTTTCGTAGGCCACATACTCTTGCTGACAGTTGCTGAACCCTAGTGAGGAAGACATCTATGGATAATCTGTTAATGAGTAAATGTCATTATGTTCCAATACATTTTCATTTATAAAAGACAACAGACTGGATTTGACTTACAGGATGTTGTTTGCTCACCCTGCGTTTGAATTCTGCAGAGAAGTGTGTAGGAATGATGCGCTGTCCGGGATTCACAGTGAGGCACCGTGGGAGCATGGAAGATAGGGGTGTGATAGAGGTGAGAAGAAGGGTTTATGTGTTGATGTGGTTAAAGCTGGATGATGGCTACATGACGAGTTATATTTTTGAATATATATATATTGACATTTTCCATAATATAAAACCAAGTTCTAAGATGTTAGAAAACCTTATTTGTTTTTCCTCAATGTTTAAAATTAATGTTCAAATTAACAGTAAAATTTAAAACACAAAATCTCACTAAATTTGTTAATAAATGCTTAGAAGCTTATTTGAGGTTTCTTGGTACCAAAAGATATTTAGACACATACCAGTGGACGAAGTTTCTCTTTTGTTTGGTAAAAGGATTAATATCATATACAGCAAACAAATGGCATTCAAATGAAATGTGTTCTTTTGCTGACAAATACTATTGGGAAACAGTAAATGGTGTGGAAGATTTAAAGGATAAACAATTCTACAGGGGAAGTTCACCTAGAATAGAAATTCCAACATCTCAGAGTTTATCCTAGTTGTTAGATTATATTCTACCAGTGATGCACAGAATGGTCTATCCTAATTACTGTTGTTTCATAAGCAATCTCAAATTTAGTAACATAAGATATCCATGTTGTTGTTCTCTGGTATTGGGTGGGTCAGGAGTTTAGCAGGGTGCAATGAAGATGGCCTGTCTCTGCTCCATGATTTCTGAGGCCGCAGCAAGGAAGATCTGAATGCCCGAATGTGACTGGATTGGTCAGTGCCAGAATCCAAGGGAAGTTTTTCCCCCATCCTTGGTATCTCAGCCAGGGAGATACTCTGCTGGGACAGTCAATAGAGGACCTTCCCGAGGCCTGTTTGTGTAGAATAGCTTCCCGTCGCATGAAGAGTAGGTTCACAGAGAAAGCACTCCAAATCGGAAAGCCTTGGATAGAAAATGTTTCAAAAGAACCAGACAGAAGGCAGAAGCAGACAAAACTCAGAATTTTAAGACCCAGGCCTGGAGGTCTAATCTGCCATATGTAACAGATTGAAGTTATGATAACCCAGTACAAATTGTCAGGGAGAAGACTTAGAACTTAGCCTTAAACGAGGTGGTCAACTTATTACGACCAAATGTAAAACTGCCACAATGACCAAACTTTTGTTTTGTTGGGCCATTAATAGAAAATTATACCAGAGAAGATAAATCTCAACTGTAAACAACAAATACATTGCAAGTACATTTGTTGATAGTGTAGCCATTTGGTTAGGGGTTTAAAGTTTGCCAGCATAAGCTTAACGAGAAACCACCTCATGTAAAGATGAAACCACCTCATGTAAAGATGAAACCACCTCATGTAAAGATGTTCTCTCCATCTCTGATGATTTCAGCTCTAAAAAGGTTCAGGACCTTTTCCCATGCAGGTACAAAGGGTAGCATGTTGAATCAAAATAGCTAAACTCTATAAAGATCAAGACGTTTGAGTTATGGTACAATCTAAACAATATTTTGTGCTGAGGTAGTAAATGTTCATGAATATTTTTAATCCACATAGATTCTCTAAGTGTCTCAGACAAAATAATCTTAAGATATTAGCAAATCTAAGATGAATAACATACTTTGAAAAAAATTGTTTCTATTTTCCTGACCTTTTTCGTGTCTGCAAGTACAACTAGAATTCAAACCAGCAAAGGTGTTGAAAGTATACATTTAATATTTTTAATCATTATAAAAATGAGTGAAAACCTAAGTGACTTTTAAAAGAAACTCCCACAATGTAGAAAACATTGAAAATTAAAAATGGGAGTTTCAAAATACCTGCATGAGCTTATGATTTTTTTGCCCAATATTTATATTTCCTATAAACTCTCCTATCCACTTAGAAAATTTAGACACACAATTATATAAACCTACTCGAAAGTCTTCTGATAAAGTTTTACTTGGCTTTCAGACTACAATCTAATGGCAGTAACAAGGATGTGTGTGGAGTAGTGTGTACTGATTGATTTTGTTATTGTGTGGATATTGCAGAGTGTGTTTGCCCAGAGTAGATGACAGTGAGGCCAAGGCATGTGTCTGTTTCACTTTTTAATCCCAGTTGTTTAGCACAGAGCCAGACACATCTTATTACTATTTTTACTGCTACTGTGCTAGTACTGCTCTCAATCTCCGGTCTTTGTGTAAAGTGCTCTGGTTAGTATGTAAGTAGGTTACTTATTCATCTGAACAATAATCTAGTGATACAGGTTTGGTAGGTGATTAAAGTGATGGAAATTTGGTTATGAATCCAAGGTCACATAGCTAGGTGAAAGGGAAAGACAAACCTCCTAACATTTCATGTTCAATGAAGCTTGGAAGTACCTTTCCAACCAGGACCATCTGAGAGGTCTTCAGTGGTACAGAATAAGATGGTAAGGCTTGGAGTAAGATTATGTCTCAGTCCTTTTTCTGTTGGTATAACATCATAACTGATACTCCATGTATTGAAAAAAAGCAGGCTTATTTAGTATCTTAGTGACTTTTCTTGTTGCTGAGACAAAATATCCAACATCCACAAGTTAAGGGAGAAAAAGCTTATTTATCTCATAACTTGGAATCAGGTGGCTGCAAGGCAGGTTGGTTGCAGAGGAGAAACAAACTATTCATGGCAGGCAGAAGGCAGCAAAGCAACAACAGATAAGACAAGCCTCTTTCTGTCCCTTATATTATATCTAGTCTACTAGAATTAGGACAGAGCCAAACCAATCTGGACTAATTTAGTAATCAGAAACCCGTAATCCCAGCATCACACGTTCTAGATTCAGCCACTTCTGTTAAAGCTCCACCTATGACTACATGAGGTTTTGGGGGAACATCTAGACACAAGCCGTAACATTTAGCTTACAGTTCGGGAGATACGAGAGCATAGTCCCTTTTGGCTACATCACATGGCAGATGGCCTCATGGTATGAATGTATCTGAGAATGAAAGATTAAAGGGTGAAACAGAAAGCCACAGAGAGCTGAGATGACAAACCGTGTTTTGTAACAACTCGTCTTTGTAAGAACAAGTCTAGTCCCACAAGTCTGCATCAACTCCTTCCAGCAGTGGTGGCCCCTGACCTAATCACCTCCTCCTGGTAGGCTCCGCCTCCAGAAGGCGCCACCACCCTCGACTTTTGCTACACTGGAAACTGAGTTTAAAGCACTCAAATTACAAATATCCTGTTCGGTTTGACTATGCTGTTGAATGCTTCTCTTGTGAATAAGCTGAAGAAATTGAGGAAGGGTAAGAAATGAAACAACCTGAGATACGAATTTTTCTTTCCACCAGCCCTGGGATTTAATCCAGGAAAAATCCATCAAAATTTTTCTTATTTTCCTCCTGTGTTTCTCTTGTTTCATTTGAAGTATTTTATATTCTTGAGTGGGGCTTAGTCAACTCATTATGTGATTGGTAGTCTTTTACTTGAGCTTTAGCGATTAAGATTGTGCAAGGTTAAGGGCCAGGGATTTAGCTCAGTGGTACTGCACCTGCCTTGCAAGCGCAAGATCCTGAGTTTGATCCCTGGTACTGCAAAAAAAAAAAAAAAAAAAAAAAAAAAAAAAAAAAAAAAAAAAAAAAAAAAAAAA
>NW_022900930.1:6515859-6522394 GCF_012274545.1 Fukomys damarensis | reverse complement strand
AAAAAAAAAAAAAAAAAAAAAAAAAAAAAAAAAAAAAAAAAAAGAAAAAAGAAAAATGTAAGATCGAGGTTAGTTGTTTCTGGAAGTTGGAGCTATATCCTTTTGCATCTGCTATGCTCAAATCGCTGTTTTAATTCAACAAATGACCACCTATTTTGGAACATCTACCATTGCACAAGAGTTGAGATTTCTGAGAAACTGATTCTAATTATATCAAGTTCATTGTAAACCTTACCAGCTTTTGACTTTGGGGATATCCTTAATAATACAATGTGTTGTCCTTCTTAGTTAGTTATTATGTATGGCAAACAGATACACCGTGCAGTTGACTTTATAGTAGTGGATAGTGCAGTTTAGAATGTTCTTTATAACTAAAGAGCATTTGTCCTGTCAGATCCTAAGACAGAACTTCAGTGTTCATTTGTATTTTTAATGAACCTCTTAGCTTTGTTAAAGTTCATGCAGACACCTGATCATGGCCATTCTGAAAAGTGGCTCATACCATACGGTAAATTTATGGCCAGTCATTTCTAGTTGCCAACTTTTAGCCCTGTGCATGTGGCTTCAGTTAAAAAAAAAGTCACTATTTAAAACAAATTTAATGTTGAAATTTGCCCCTATGGGACATTAGGAATATATTACAGTATTGCTGGGGATGATGTCCTATCAATTTTTATAAGCAGAGAAGATCTGTTTGGGTCAGCTATGTTTTAAAATACAATAGTCCTAATTGATATTTTAAGAGAAGTTAGTTCTAGCCTATGTTTACATTGCAGGGAAATAATCACATAGGAATTTGGTTTCATATATTTTTAAAATTTAACAAATACATGTAATGAATGCTAATACTTTGCTAGACACTGCCGTAGGTACTGGGTTAAGTCAAACAGGGTATCTCCTTTCAAGGGCTTTATTTCAAATTGATATGTTTAAGAGAAATTACATCTATCAAGATAGATTCTTGGAAGCCTCATGCACTGCTGTAGATGAGAATATCATTGCAAATACATGAGGTTCAACTCTCTTTTGCTGCATGTGCATTTGGGTCTCAGGTTTACCATATGTTCGGTGTACCCACCACTGAAATAAAGCTTTGGAGGACACAGCAGCTGTAGAATGGAATTAATGTTATGCTGTTTTTGAAATTGTTAGATTTTTTTTTAAATGTGAGGTTGAATTGCTAAGTGTTTATGCTGTTCCAAACAAAACTAAAAGATGATGTTTAAAAAATAAATACATATTATTTAAAAAATAAATACATATTAAACCATATGTCTTCATTGGACTACCTGGAGAATTGTATCCATCAATGCATACTTGAGAAACAGATACAACAGTAGATATAAAATAAGAATTTACAAGATTGCCGTACAGTGGCCACGCACAGAGTTGGGTGCAGAAGAGTGCAGAGGGCTCAGCACACTGGAGCCCGAAGGATGCAGTCAGAGGTCTGGACCTCACTATAGTGTCTCCTGTGCGTCCATATCAGAAAGCTGATGGGTCTTTGATGGAAGGCAGAAGAGCCTACACCGGAAGACTGAAGGGTCTGTGCCGGAAGCCAGGAGATGACGTCCAAGGTGAAGGGGACGTCACAAGTAGTAGGGTCAGATAATGTGATTGAGTTTCCAAAAGTCCTTGCCCAGACTTTATATTTGGGGTCTTTTATTAGATTGGTTGAGGGGGAAAAAAGGTATAGCAAGGCCTATTTGAGACTTAAGTAATTTAAATATCCTCAGTGTACGTCTGAATTCTGCCATGAAACAGTGGCATAGGATTTCCGTGCTTAGAAACCAGAAAGTTGATTTCAGAATTGATTCCCCCACAGGAAAGTTAGAGAACAGTCAGCTGAAATTCACCAAAATTTAATTTACCTTTGAAAGTTTACTTTTATATCATGACCCCCCTTAAATGGTGTTTATTGGCTTACGTAAGTCCCTTTGCTTTTCCATGTTAAACTTGTGTTAAAGATTTCTCCCTGAGTGTCTGCAGATCCTGGAAAAGTTGGTTAAAAATATAAATTTGATATCTTCCCCCATAAATTTTATTGATAATCCTCAGTGAAACATAGCCTTAACAACCCAAAGCATTTCATTTTTTATAGGTGTCCTAGTATCATTGTTACTGCTTTTATGGAATTTTTATATTAATATCAATTCACTTTTTGTGTTTTAATTCTCAGAAATGAGGACTCATTTGTCTGCTTCAGTTCACTGAGCGTGATTATGTTTGGAATAGAGCTCATTTCAGCGTTTGAGACTCAAATCTCTGTAAAGTTCAAAAGAGCTTGCTGGTTACCAGATGGCATGTAAAGAGTAAAATCTTTCCTTAGTCATCATAATACAGAGTTTCTTCTTAGTACAGTATGAATACAGATTGTTTAAGACAAGAGTGTGGAAAAGACTGTCAGGGTGAAAAGCCAAGAGTAAAATGGTTTCTTCAGATGATTTAGCAAATCTCTAGAGAAGGATTTATCTTAAGAACCCATTTTGGAAGTTAAGTGTAGCAGCAATCAGGTCCTAAGGAACTAGACTCTATCAGAAGAGAGAGAAAATGATTTTCCTACTGGATTAAATTTGTAAATTGTTTGCCCGCGAAATATTGGATGAAGGTCAGCAGCTCTGGTGTGCATTGTGTGTGTGTATGTGTGTATGTGTGTGTGTGTGTGCAGAAATGTATGTGTCTGGTTTAGATGACAGAGGCATCCAGATTTATGCCAAGCATTTGTATCAGCCTGGGGCAAACTTTCAAATGGGGTTGATGTGTGATCACATTTTCTTCTTTGGTGGCAGTTTGTTAATAGCATTAATCCATTCCTTCGCTCCTTCATTCCCCTGATATTTCTCCCACTAGCAGCTTTACCACCTAAATTTGTAGTATTGAAAATAGATTATAATCACAGGTGATCAGAGCCAGAAGACATTTTAATAGGCAAAATTGCTTACTATATGATTGGGGGTGTTTTAAAATTTCTCAACTCTTAAAGTCTGGTTTCGATTAAGAAAGAGGAACAGAAAGCTTTGCTCCCTCCCCAGTCTGCTGTCCCTGGGTTTGCTCTCTCCCTTGCACCCCTTTCTCTTTATATTGTGCCTCTGGCTCCTGTCTTTCCCACCAGCCCTTCTCCCGAAGATGAAGACATAGGGTCGGAGAAATCTAGATTTGGGGATCAAAAGGTCACAACGAATGTCGCCATCTGTTATAAATAAATTAACATGTCCTAATTTCAGGAAAACTGTCTTGGAAAAACTAGTTTCATAAATACAAATTGGCATCTAGACAAATCACTTCAGCAAACACTTCTTTCATATGGAGAAAACTGACCTCCCCCGGGGCGATATAACTGAAACTTTGTTTTCGTTTTCTTTCCTGTGTTCTTTTCTTTGTTCACATGTTAGTTCTATTAAATTATGCCTGTAACAATTGTTTCCACTCGTGGAGGCTTGGTGGTGTTGTGACGGGAAGTGTGACCTCCGTGTATGCCCTGTATGGAATCCGATGTCATCTTCTCTGTTTCCTCTCTGTGTGTCCTGGAGGCAATGACTAAGCCACAGTTTCCTCGTCTGTCAAATGGGCACCATAAAACAGATCTCCTTGGGTTTGGTGTAGTGCGCACACAAAGCGCTATTGCTTTGCCTCTAACTACGTTTCCACTGTATGCCTTAGTGTTTGCTCGTTTCTATTTACTGTAAAAAGGGTTTTTTTTTTCCTCACTGCATTAATTCCTTTTTGAAACAAAGTGGTGTAAAATTTCCAGGGGATTTGCGGCATTTGGGTTGAGAATTGGGACATGTCCACTTTCTGATCCCATTTTTTCTAAGAGAGGCAGTAGAGGCATAATTATTTCTTTGCTAGTTTAATATATGATTAATATTTTTATTAATGACTCAAACTTAAGATGAAAATATATGTTTTATTGCCAGGTTTGTGAAGCTTTCGATATCCATTTATTTAACTAATACTTTTAAGAAATTTTCAACTCCTCTGACTAAGAGCTGTCAGCACAGCGTTTATACTGGCTTGCCTCATAATTCCTGTGCGTGTTAAATTGAATATTGACATGTACTAGATCAAGCTTAGATGTATGGACGTTTTCTGTTTGCCACTCAGTCAGAATTGCTTGTGGGGAAGCACAGTTGGAATAGAAGCTGATTGATGGCTTGGACACACCTAGTAAACGGCGTTTTCTGGCGTCCATCGGATTCCCACTGTGCACATACGATGGGTCTCGGTGGGACCTGCTGCCCAGTGCTGGTGAAGGCGCTACCCAGGAGAGGGGCTGTGCTTGTGTCCCCAAGCACCCGTGAGCCATGACTCTGTGTATTACAGGCTGCACCCAGCTACTGTGAGCCCTAACTTGAGTGTATTCATTGTTCATCTCCTCCTGCTTGCTTTGATTCCACATTCACTAAGCAGTCTTCTGAGTTGTATAGTTTTCCAGAAAGAGCTAAATAGAAGTCAGGGGACTTTTGCATAATTACGTACTGTTTTGGGATAGTTACCTATCATTGGTTTATTAATTGAGAGGAATGGATCCTAAGGGAAGTTTTTTTTTTCTCATTGAGTTTATTGGTACTTTTAAAGTATACAGTGCAGTTACATTCATCGTTGGCAACTTGTACTTTTACATGACAGGTCTTGGTTCTCATTTTTTTCCCTTACCCCTGCCCTCCTTTCACCCCCTTCACCCTTCCCTATTTACAAAGATTTTGTTTCCTCATATTTTTTCTTTTCTCTTATCTTCCTTTCCCCCACCCTTCCCACTTCCCCTATACCCTAAACCTTCCTATTTAACATTATCCATTATACAATTTGGATCTTATTTACACTTTTATTAGTTTTTCACATCAGAGAAATTATGCAGCATTTAACACATGTGTCTTATTTATTTCACTTAAGAGAATGGTCTCTATATGCATCCATTTTCCTATGAATGACTCTAGCTTCTCATTCTTTATGGCTGAGTAGTACTCCATTTTATAGAAAAACCACAACATCTTTATCTGGTCTCCAATGGATGGGCAATTGGGCTGTTTCCAAGTTTTAATTATTTTGAACTGTGTCACTATAAATGTTGATGCCCATATATCACTGTGGTATGATTCTTTTAATTCTTTTGCAAAGATACCCAGCAGAGAGATAGCTGGGTCAAACCAAACCTGTAGTCCTAGTTCTTTGAGGTATCTTCATCTCAGGGAAGTTTTTTAAAATTAATTTTATTGGTACATTTAAGGTATATGACATAATGGCATTTTCCATTGTAAATGTGTACCTTTACATAAGCCATCTTGGTTCTTATTTTCCCCCATTCCCAGCCCTTCCTTTACCCCCCACCCCTCCCTATCGACAAAGACTTTGTTTTCTCATATTCCATTCCCTTCTGTCTTTTCCCCTCCCCCACCCATTTCCCCTTCCTCTTTGCCACTTTTCTGGAAGTTTTTTTAAAGACCTCCAATAGACTGTGTTTTGAAAGCTTTTGCTGAGTTAAGTGTTTCAGTTGCACTCGTTTGATAATTGTTCCTCGGTGTTTTCTGTGTTCTCTGATATTCTTGCAATGCATGTTGGCTGTCCTTTATCTGCTTTCCTCGTTATTTCGATTTTCATTTTAGATATTCTTGTCTTCATTATTGCCCTGAGTTTTGGGAGACTTTTCTCCAGTTTTTACTTTAGTAAGTTGACTTCTTCTTCTTAGAAAATCCTGATTGCTGCACACTGCTTTATCCTGGTCTCCAATTATGGAGGCTGGGTCTTATCTTTACCCTTTTCTTTAAGGGTTCTTTTCATGGTCCTCTTCTCTCATTTCAAGTACTATATCCATTTGAGTTCTGTTAACATAAGAAAACATGGAACATAAGTTCCCCCACGTCTTGTTTTTCTCAGGAAGACCGTTGCTTAGTTCCTCAAACATTTCTTGTGTCCGGGGAAATGCAGTGCTCTTCACGGAGTGGCAAATACACTGGGTTCTTTCTCAGATGACACTGAGTGCTCTGCAAATGGCTACGTCTTGAAAGAAGAACCCTTTGAGAGAGTCAGAAGCTTGGGCAAGGATTACCAGAACTAAAGAAAAGTGTCCCAATCTGCTTGGCCTATGTGCCACTGTCTTTCCAAAGTATTTATTATGGCATAGAGAAGTTTGACAAGGATGTCTTCCCTGCCTCATTTTATTCTTCCATTTCTCACGCTTGCGGGAATTCAGACTTAATCCAGCAGTGAGTGTTTGAGTTCGGTCCGCCTTCAGAGGACCCTCGTTCCAGAGGCGCCCTTCCAACACACTGGGAAAGTCACACGTGCCTCTCCCTGCCCTGCCCCGCTTCCTTCCAGCCCTGACACTGTCACCTAATGGTTCTTAGTAGAGGTGTTTTTCTAGGATTACTTTCACAGCCTTCCCATGTGCACACCGTTTTCTTTATCAGGATTCCTTTTATTGTGTGTGGTGTCCTTAATCTTGTGCCATCTGTATAATATATAGGAAAAAATACTTGAAAAATTGGCTACAAAAAATATAAGCAGGTTATTTCTTTTTTTTTTTTTTTTTTTTTTG
>NW_022900930.1:6463320-6515794 GCF_012274545.1 Fukomys damarensis | reverse complement strand
TTTTTTTTTTTTTTTTTTTTGGCACCAGGGATTGAACTCGGGTCCTTGCGCTTGCAAGGCAGGCCACCAAACCACTGAGCTAAATCCCCGGCCCAGGTTATTTCTTATTTTAAAAAAAATCCAATCGTGGGTCATTTCAGTGGATGGTCATGCTTTTTTTGGGGGTCACATCTGAACTAGGTGGATGGAATTTCATGTGTTTCATGCTATTACCTGGAGAATCAAATGCTTTTTATGTATTTTGTGGATTTAAGCATTCTTAGTGGTGATTGTACTCAAAATCTTTCTGCAAAAATTTCCAGCATACAAGAAGGCATTGTCGGCTGCAGTCAGCAGGCTGTACATTAATCGTTAGACTTACTTATCCTGTGTTTATCCTGTGACTCTGTTGTGTTTCACTTACCCTGGCTAACAGTGTCTTTTAAAAACAATCCTGTATTGTGTGCATATTTTGGAATGTCACACAGTACCCCTAATAGTGTATGTTCATTTGGTGTGGGTCATTTCAAAATAAAAAAACCATTTTTAAAAATCCACTAAATATATCGTTCAGTGCGGTGGGTGCCAGTTATTGTTTCCAGTGGTTGAGTGATTGTCTACCTCTTTAAGAAAGATTCAAAATTTACAGCTCTGAAGAAATGTATTTTCTGCCCTGTCCCAGGCTCCCCACTACGGTCTCCAGCCCAGGAGTCTCTGCAGTGCTCTGGCAGAGTCTCTTGCACCCTGCTGAGATTACTCTGAGAAGAATGAGGCTCCTGTCCTGAATTCTAAGGATGTTGTGTGGACTCAGGCCCTGTGTACTCAGTGGCTTTTGTGAATAGTGTCTGATACTTACAGCGTTTAGGCAAGGCGTCTTCCCCAGGTGTTTCTGAAAGAGGAAGGCAAATAAACCTCAAAAGGATTATTTTAGGGTTCACTAAGTTGTCCACTTACAGCTTGGCATGTTTGTGTTTACAGGGGGAAGAGGTTGCTTTGGGAAGAAGCAACAGCTGTTTCTGAGATACAGTGATGAACTTGTACAATATTCAAGAGAACATAAAAATAACATGAATTTTATGTGGGTGGCAAATTGCTCCCAAGCTGACTGACCCTCTGTAATGAAGAGAACACTTTTCAGCATTGCATCTTCATTGTAGGTCACAGTGGTGATGAATGAACACAGACCCCAATATAAAATGTGGATGAATTAGTCCCTTATGGCCAGGTAATAACCTGGTCCACTGCCGTGCTAACCCTCTGGGGCAATGCTGACTCTTCCAGCATACTTTCATCCCCCAAACTTTCACAGATGCGTGTAATGCTCTGCTGAGGAACAAATGAGACACCACCTTGCTTGTATTTTAGAAAGACTTGGGGATATGGACAGACTCATGGTGCAGCGGCTGTTGGCTCCTCCATAGGCAAACAGGTCCCCAGTTTCCAATTAGCAGAAAAAATTTGAGCTAGAAGTGAAGTAAAGCAACAAAAATACAGAATCTATAGATTTCACATTGCACAACTGAGAAAAGTTTGGGATCCTAGGTAATGTTAGAGTGCAAAAAGGGGCTAATGTCTCCAGGGCTGCAGTTGGTGACCAAAACATGTTAATAACATGTATAAGAAGATGTTGCCTTTTCTCTGTGATGGTTGACTTGTAAATTTCTCCACTGTGTAAAACACCAGTGAGAGAGAAGAAAGCAATGAAGTCCTGATATTTAAACATTTGTAGAAATTCTGTTGTTTCCCAGCATGCACATAGTTAAGCATGCTGATATTTTCCTGCACTGTACTGATCTTTGATGTTCTGTGGGTGCTTGGGTGTGATTGTGTGTGTGGGGTGGTCATGGTGAGGAGGTTTCTCCACGTGAAGTCATGGGTGGAAAGGGACCACATCCTCCCTTTGGGGATTCTTTACCTGGTTTGCCTGATGGCGATCATAGAGACATGGCAGCCCTTTTGATGTTTCTTTAAGCTGATTATATGCAAATACGGAAAGATGAAAATTCTAATTTAATGCTGGCTTTTCTTTTCCGTCCCATTGATATCAGTTTGGCGCTAGTTTTCTCTTGCTAGAAGCAGACTTTTAAATCACTGATGCCTTCCTCCATCCATTTATTCCAACCCTTGATTGCCAGATTAATTTTCCTAATGCTCAACGCTAATATTATCTCTCCCCTTCTTATGTTCCTTCGTTTTCTCCATTGCCTAACAGGTAGAGTTCCAAGATAATATTTATTTAAAGCCTGTGCATGCCTGTATCCTACCTCATTACAGCTCAGCTTGATTCTTCCTGCCCATTGTGCCGGGCACAAAACCTTCACTTCTGTTCCTGCTCCAGAACACGCTCACTTAATGAACTCACTCTGTTCTCCTGCCACAGTCTGGGTATCCTCCCTGAGGGCAAACTGTATCCTCCCTGAGGGCAGACCATTCTGTGTACTGAAGCCCTCTTTTCAAATGTGCCTCCTAAGTCCTTGTCCTGATGAAAATTCACAATTTTCCTCGAGGTGTTATATTTTCGCATTTTCTCTTTACTTCCTTTTCCCTGGTTCAGAAGGAGAGACCATTCACAGGCTACAGGAGGAAGAGCATCCATCAAAGATTCACGTCTGTGTCACTCAGAGTGAATATTTCTTGCGCTAAATTAATAATTACACCTCTTTCCCTCTAATATTTTTTGCCAAACTTCTTCTCTGTTTTAAATGCTAACATGGGATACCACTGTCTCCTCTGAAGATATTCTAATGGAAGAGATTTTTGTAAGACGCTCCACTGTGGACCTGCCTACGACCTCATTCTCCTCTACCTTGTGCCCTGTGTCTCTGCTCTGAAGGGCAGTAAATCCTGCTGTGCCTTTGACACTCCTTTCTCAGGATGTCATTCTCTGCCTTTCTTACCCTTCTTCTGCTTGTAGTTTGGTGAATGGTGTTACGCTACTCTCCTAAGTTCAGGTATTTTTCTGCTTTTTTACTTTTTGAATATCCACATTTAATAACCTGTCTCTACACATATTTTAGCAACTAAAGTATCATACTGTTTTCCGTCATTTAATATCCATCTAATTCGATTTCAGTTGTAAAGAGCAAGTCTGTCTCCTAACCCACAAGCGATGTGTAAAAGGAGAAAGTTATTCCAAAGAAGTTGTTTCTCTTACAATAAGTTGAAAAAAAGTCTTGCCATGGTTTATCTCTCTTTAAAATACCTCGTGAAAGTGTGGCTGTCCTCTAAATGCTGCTGTTGGTCCACCCACAGGATAGCACCCCTTGTGGCTGCCTGGCTGCTTGCCTTTGTGGAAACTTCTTTGCATAGTTTCCCTGCATAACTGTTCACTTGCCGCACTTAGTAGCACAGCAGTCTTCACTTACCGGAAACAACGAGCTTACTTAAAGAAACCCATGACCCTCCTTAATACCAATTTTAATGACTTCCGTAATTGGATTATCAGAATGTTTTTCTCAAAAGTCAGATCTCTCCAACAGGGAAGCAAGGGTTGTCAGAGAGGGTAGAATTTACAGATTTTTGCCCCATGTATACAACCTTGCATAAATAGCTGTTACTGAAATTGATACAGAGTACAGTGGTACCTGGATTCACAAAGAATTCTTTAACAGTTCTCGTCGCAAATGGAAATGGATGAGAAGAGAGTCAGATTTCCCTATAACATAAGGTCAACAGTGAACCTAAGCATTGAATTGAATTTGATTCATTTGTCATCCAGTTTGGTTTGCAACTAGAATCATTGAAAGAATTAAATTCATGAACTGAGGTAGCACTGGGCAGTAAGTAGCATTTGGTGCCGTAATCTCTGAAGAATATTCCCCGTGGTTTATATAATTGTTTACTTTTAATGTTGTAAGAAGTCATTAAATAAAAGCAAAAGTCAACATTGGGTTGCCATTGGTATTGTCCCATTGTAGGATAAGATACTCATCCACTAACACAAACCAATACTTTACGAAAAACTTGAGAGAACTTCCTACCCACACTGATTATCGACTTGCATTTTTATAATCTAAACTGAAACACCTTATGGGGTTTTCATCTTTTACATGGGAGTGTGTTGAAGAGTAACTGTCCTCTTGACTGGAATGTCTTCTTCTGGAAAGGGGACTCGGTCCCAGGCACAAATACTCATCCCCTGATGTTGACAGTAGAGTGTGCTCGTAGATCGTGGCAGCTCGTCTTTGGAGGGCTTAGCTTTCTTTGGCATTGCTGCTCTCTTCTGTCTCCTGGCTGCAGTTAAGGCAACACCTTTGCTCCCCCGTGCTCATCCTCTGGGAGAGTTCTACCTTGGAGCCAACTGGAACTCAGTGGAAACCTCTGAAACTGTGAGCAGCAGTGAACACTTCCTCCTGTAAGTTGTGCGTGGTGGATGTTCAGAACCAGCAACGAACCTCTAGCCAATGCAGAGAATTGGTGCCATAGAAGTTGAGCTGTTGCTGCGTCTGCACCTGACTGTATGGTTCCAAAGCCTTTGCAACTGGTTTGCAGCACAGAGAAGCCCTATGATGATGTAAGCAGAGCTTTTCGGGTGATTCTGACTGGAGCTTGGAAGATCAGAGTGCTCAGATGTGGCAAAGAGGGCAGTGAAGCCCAGGCTCAGGATATTTCAATGGGGAACAAAAACTATATTGGGAATTGGAGGAGAAGCCATACTTATTACACTGTTATAAAATCCGGGTGCATTTTTTCCATGCATTAACAATGTGAGGATGAATTTTAAAGCAGCAGACTAATTGAACTGGTGGAGAAAATTTCAAAGCAGCCCAAATTCAAGGTGTGGCATAGGTATCGTGGGCTCCTTTAGTCAGATTTATAGCAAGAATTGGGAAGAAAAAGCAGAACAGAATGGCTAGAAAAATTTAAATTTTGACCCAAAAGCAACCATGTGTAAAGTTGGGTGGAATGTGATGTTTAGGCTTGTCTCCTTGCCTGGGTCAAGGGACTCCTGGAAAGGTGACTGGAGTATGTGGGTTGTGCTCTTCATCAGTGGATTATTCTCCTGATGTACTGCTATAAGGTGGTGCCCAGGTTGAGGTGAATTACTGGAGGTTGCTGTGGGAGGGTGCTCCTGGCCACCATGAGTGAACAACTTTGTTCCACCATGGTCCTGCACTGTGATGACCTGCTTTAGAGCCAGCTGGTCAGAAAATGAAACCCGTGAAACCGTGAGCGAAGATAAATCCTTCCTCATTTAAAGTGTGTGTGTTGATGCTAGCAACAAAAATCTGACCAATATGTGTGGGGCGCCTTTTACTACATGGAAAGATCCAGTATGCTTATCTGAATAGACATTAAGCCTGAACTAATACTTTATTATTATTTTTTATTAAACTCTCATATTTTCTAAAACTAAGAATAAACACCATGTGTGGCATGTGATTTGCATGCATATTATCTTACTATTTTTGGAACTCAGGATAGTTTTCACTCTCCCTCTTGAGATAAAGAATAAGACAGTGATTTTCCTAAGAGATTAGAATCATCTGCAGCTAAGGAATGACTAAAACGATGTAGGAGAGTTCCTTTTTGTTGGTGGGTATGTAAACTAGTACAATTGCTATGGAAAACAGTATGGAGATTACTCCAAAAACTTTAAAAAAGAAAGAAAAAAGAAATTCCGTTTAACTCAGCTCTACATCTTCTGAAACAGTTGATGGCATCATATTATAGTGATGTGTGCATCACTTATAACAACTCAGTTCATAACTAAATTCTGTAAGCAGCCTGTGAGCCCATCAACAGGTGAACCAGTTAAGAATACGTGATACCTATGTACAGTTCAGTCATAAGGGAGGCTACATTTGTGTCAGTTGTAGAGGAAAGGATATAACTCGAGATCGTAATGCTAAGTGAAATAAAACAGATGCATAAGGTTAAATCTCACATGATTATTCTTACATGAGAAACCCCAAAACTAAATATTTTAAAAAGCAAAATATTGGAAAGAGGGAGGTAGACTTTGTGGAGATGGGAAGAGGTCATGTGGATGATGGGGGAGAAAGGGCAAGGACAGTGAGAGCAAATAAGGATATTGGGCCGAGGATTTAGCTTAGTGGTTCCACCACCTGCCTCGTAAGCGTAAGGACCCGAGTTTGATCCCCAGTACAGGAAAAAAAAAAAAATGTGATAATTACCTGCACCAATTCTGTGAGATGAATCTCATTATTATGTATCACAACCCTATACAAATAAAAAAGGAGGACTCCAGAAGAGATTCTAGAAACAAAACAAACAACTGAGACATGGGAAAAGTAAACCAATTTTTGAGTTTCTTTGTCCTGACAACACTGATTTAAAAAGAAAAGTGAACTTCTAAGAACAACTTCAAATATTTGAAGAAAAAAGTTTATACTTCCAATATATTGAAGCAAAACTCCATCGTGTACAAAGAACAATTTTTAGCTTGAGAAAATTTGCAATTTATTTTTCTTTTTTAGCAGAGAATTATGTGTTAAGATTCTCTGTGGCTCGCTTTGTCCCCAAAATACAAATACAAGGACTAGTTTCTAACAACTAGTTTCCTCACAACAGGGTCAGTGACTGCAAAGTCAGCATTTAACAGTCCACCGGATTTGTGTGCTTGTCGTAGGAGGTGAAACATTAAAGAACTCTGCTAGTGAGATGCATCCTTTAGGTTACAAGTTAGCTTCTAGATGTAGGTTGTAATTGCCTGAAAAACTTTAAAAGTGCAGATTTATAGGCCCCTCCTTCTGAGATGCTTTCTCAGTTGGAGTTGGAGCTCTCCAGATAATCCTAGCAAGCCAAAGTAAAGAATCTCTTATATGAAGGCTCATTTCAGTAGCTACACTCTTTTTAAAAAAATATTTGAAAGCTTTTTAACAGTAATTTCTAACTGTAGTTTTTTTTTTTTGAATGAATTCATTTCAAATTGAGAGAAAATTTAGTGAGAAATCCAACAGAAAATACTGCTCTTGGCCAGTTCTGTGAATTAATTTAAAAAAAAAAGATAGACTATTTTAAACTCTATTAAGCTATCTTACTCTTGTATATATTTTCTTGCTGAAGTAATCATAGAGTTTAGAAATTATGCCTATAAAACAATTGCAGACACTTGAGTCTGCATAAACAGCTTTTATTAAACTAATAGAATGCTTATTTGTTACCAACATACAGGTTACAAAACCCTCTTTTAATTAAATGTTTAAACATTTAGTACCTTAGGTGTAAGGAATTTTTAATTGCATAAGAATGGCAAAGACTCCCCTTCCTCCCCTCTCTGACCGCCCCTCTCAGTCTCAGGAATAAGACGATGAATAGGAGATGATAGGACCCACTGACAGTTTCGTAGTTAGCAGCAGGCAGGAGTTACCATGGGTACACGAACCACAATCATTTTCTGATTTAGTAATAGGAAAAATCTGGGGAAAATATTTCAAAATGTAGTGTGCATTTTGCAGTAGTAAAATGATTCTCTGAGTTATATACTATCTGGTAGAATTATTTTAATACACTTGCCTCTCTCTACCTAGATTGCTTTTATTTTCAGGTTGAATCCATTCCTGCCTGGTGATTTTAACATGCGCAAATACATTTGCTCTACACAACTGTGTGATAGATGTGAACAGCTAAGCCATGTATGTATGAAACAGTGACAGCCGTATTTCTGTTTTTCTTAAAGTTTACACTGTTACACAGTAGCACTGATTCTACAAGCGTAACACTTTCAGTTCTGTGAAAACTAACTTGAAAACGTAGCAGGGCAGATGTGAAACTGCTTGGCAGTGTTGCTGGCCTCATTGTTAGAGGAACAGATGAGGAGGCGGGCCTGTGGGTGCCCCCCGCTAGTTCTCTCCAGGCTGAAGCCAGTTTTTCTTCGGGTAAACGGACACCTTTCGTCATCCCCCAAGGAGAATTATCCCATTCATACTAGGATGCTCTATGACCCAGGAAGACAGTCGTTTCTCTGAATGTTTGACTGGGATCCTAATTAGAAGGTTTTGGATGAAGTTAAATGTAAGTTTAATTTTTATGGTTCTCCGAAATGATAAAATTTCATTTTCTCCATAGCAGATGATGATGAATCTGATTAATGTTCGTTTTGCTGTTATATGAAGTGCAGGGGAAAATCAAGTTAATAGATTAAGTATATTTATTCTGGGATCTGAAATAATTTGTATTTTTGATCCAAAGCACATAATGGTAATGTACACCAGGGATACTCAATTGGAATTTTATTGAGGGCCAGGGAAACACGTTTTACCCAGGAAAAGCTGGCGTTTCTCTTGAATGGGGCTGGCAAAGCAACAAAGTCTGTTCCTTCTCCCATGAATCTGCCTATGAGGCTGTCAGTGCTGCATAACAATTTCTACACATGTCTAGCTAGAGTTTGGTGGTGTTGGTAGGTCTTGGAGGTAAAAGTCCTGTGGGGATACAGTTAGTGCTTTCTATATGAGAAGGTAAACTTGAAAAATAATATCAGAAATAACAAATATTAGAAGCGGAAGTCAAAACTCAGTGAATGTGATATTTTTCAGTCAAAATAGTAACTCTTCATGGGACCCCAAAGTATTCTATGAAGATAAGAGTGCCACTTGGAAGTTGTGAATTACTGTAGCCTTCTGCTAAATCAATCTTGACAATGGTTGAAAGACATTAATGACATTTATCAAAAATGTCACTCTGTTAAATATACCCACCACATGTGACTCAACAAGGTATGACTAAAAGGTTTACCACATCAGTTACTGGACGAGATAGCTCATAACTGGCTAGTTACAGCCACTTTTGGGGAGACAGGGGTTAGCAGTAGACCCCAAATCCATACCCAGGACGCTAAGTGAAAATTGAGGTGTTCACAATTAGCATTTACAATCTGAGAGCAAATAGAGTGAAGGAAATCACTTGAACCCTTCCCTAGTTGTGGTACCAGCCAAGCAGCCAGCTCTTCTCAACTTGGAATGTCCATACCAAATTCTCTGGGTGCCCTCAGTTGGCTGTGGGTTATCCAGCATTTCTATGGCCCTGCTTATGACAAACCAGCTTCATTTTTCAGAGGAAAAAGACAAAATCATTGAGCTGAGAAACTGAAGATTTAAAAAATGTATTTATTTTTATTAGTACATGTTTACCATCCTTAATGGTCACATTCATCATGGGGAATTTGTACCTGTAGATACTATATCTTAATTATTCACCCCCATTCTTCCCTTGACCCCTCTTTTCCCTTCTAATTTACAAAAAGTTTCCATTTTTTGTCCTTCACTTTTGTTTTTTAACATCCCCCCATCTTGTTCTCCATTTGCACAGATTCTACTCTTCCATAAAGGATAAACCCAACACATTTTTAGTTAAATGAATCATGTTGAGTTCATAATCTTAAGTGAAACAATCCAGAAGTACAACTTTAGATATCACATTGTTTCTCTTGCCTGAAAAACACAAAGTGTAAATAAGGAGCAAAATGGAAGCTAGAGATTGCAGATTTTTTTTCCCAGACATAGCTTTAGATGTATACGTGATGGTCAGCTCTCAGAAACTTGGATTGCTTCTTAGAAATTTGTTCCTTGTTACTTAAACTGAGGTGGGCAGTTGATTGTATGATCTTTCTTTTCAGTTCTACCTCTCATGGCCCTTGACTGACCCAACTGACTGACTTATTTATTTTAGTTTTTGCTTGGTCAAACAATTTCAAGCAAGTTAATGATAAGCAGTAAAAATACAATTACAAGAAAGCCCCATATTTTACATGTTGAAATTGGTTTCTATTTACACGTAAGGATAGAGCTCATGCCTGGACATCTTTCCAGTGGTAAAGTACCCTATCTTGGAATGCCACTTGATTGGATACGTGATTTGCACACATAAATTTATAGTAGTGAGTTTGTTGTTGGGGTAACTGTTGTGCAAGGAAGCCAAAGATGCTCTTTAGAAACCACTGTGCTACCGCCCTTCACCTCAGCAGTGTGCACATCCCATCAGCTAGGAAGTTGCCTGTTGTCTCCGTAGGGTTGTTTCCATTTTTGCCTCCCCCGACTCATGTACCAACCGTCACATCACTTGCTCCAAGAAGACACTGATGGGCTCTTGAGGTCGCCGTGGCCACAGATCCCCTGCAGCCTGTGCCCGGCACCTGTAGCAGTTCATCTTCAGCCCTTGACTGACATTTTTTCCATCCCATCTTTCCGTTTCCATCTCTCGTATTGTTGAATTTCAGCAGACTAGCTACCGATGTAGCTCTGAAGGGTGCATATGCTCTGAACACAAAGCTCTCTTTGAAGTATAACGGGGCCAGTGTTTTTTATGTAAAACAAATTTATTCTTCATATACTGAAAATAAACCTGTGCTTCCTTGAAGTGATTGCTGTTAGTCACAAAAAGACAGTCGTGTGACCATGTGCTGGATTTTCCCTAAAACTCATCTACTTTTCTGTGTTGCTCCTGTCCATGTCTTTCCCCTTTTTGGCAGCTGAAACTGAGGTTAGGCTAAGTCTAAATGGAAAGATTCACTAATTGTAAGTGGGCCAGTTTCTTGGGAGAGTTCGGAAAAAGAAAAGAGCTAGGAAGAATTCTGACAACTCTGAAGCCCCAAATCCTCTTGTGATTGATGTGTAGCTCAGCTTCTCCTCTTCTTTTTGTGATTTGTTGCATTTCTCCCCTTCACTACTTTCCCCATCTCTGAAGAAGAAGCTAAAGTGTCTGAATTGCATGCTGGGCATTTGGAAAGAATTCGTTCTGCATCTCTAATTACCTTTATCTATTATGTGAGGATTTTACTCACTTTGCCAAATTGCAGTGCTATAAAGCCCATTAGGGATTTTTAAAACCAGGATTAGTGCGTGCTGCATATTCAGAACTTCAGTTATTAATTCATTTCTAGTGGAAAAATTCTGTCCTAATTATGGTTGTGTTGCAGTATTGGGCATTGGTTGAAGCTTTAAGAGCTCGTAAGAAAGCAACGTGAATTTACTTCTTTTTATTTTATGTTTTATCATTTTTTTCAGTTTCTTTGTGATAAGACTGGCAAAACGGTATATTTAAGACATGCTAAGTGATGTACATAGGTATTGCTAAATTAGTCAATCTATTTACCTCCTCATATATATAGGCCACATCTGTGCATGTGTTCATAGTGAGAACGCTTCACGTCTACTCTCTTAGCAATTTTCAAGTTCATAACTCAAGAACTTATTAACCAGTCACCCTTATCTCAGAATCTGACAGCCACCATTCTCCTTTCTGTTTCTGTGAGTTTGATTCTTAGATTCCCAATGTAAATGAAGTCATACATGTTTATCTTTAACTGAGTGTTTTACTTAGCACAGCACCTTCTGGGTTTATCTGTGTTGTCATAAATGGCAGGGTTGCCTTGTTTTTATGGCAGAGAAATACTCTAATGTGCAAGTACACCATATTTCCTTTCTAAAATTTTTATTAGTATATATTTGTGATACAATCTATTTCATTCATCTTGGGCAATCGGTACTTACATAAATTGCAGTGTGAGCATTTTGTTGATGGACACTTAGTTTGCTTCAACTTCTTAGTTGTGATGAATAATGCTGAGGTGAATATGAAAATGCTGACACATTTTTGAGACACTAAGCCCATTTCCTTCAAATATATTTCTAGAAGGAATTCCTGGGTTACGTGCTATTATGGCTTTTGTTTAGACGTCCCCCCTAAAGTTTCATGAGTTGAGAGGTGGAACTTTTTCAAAAGTGCTGAATCTAGAGCGTGTGATTGATTCATGATGCAATGCTGGGCTTGTGAGCACTAAGATTAAAGGTGTGAGTGCTACCCACCCTGGCTACATTGGAAAAGATAAAGGGGGCAGAAAGATGCTGTTAAATTCCCTTGCTGTTTTTGCTGTCTTCTGCCACCATGAAGTGCTTCCTCTCTGCCACACCACCTGTCTTGGAGCCTTCCAAGTATGGACTGAAACTTCTACCAATTGTGAGCTACATAAACCTTTTCCCTTTAACTTGGGTGGTGGGTATTTTATCTCAGCATGAAAGAAAAGTAACTAAGACACATGCAGTTCTGTTTCTAATTTTTTGAGTATTCTCATATGGCCTTCAATAATGGTTGCACCAGTTCATTTGATAATACCGGTTTTAATAGGTGTCAAGTGATTACCTCTGCATTTCTGAAAAGATTGATGTTACTAAGTATCTTTTAATGTACTTTTTGTCATTTGTATATCTTTTTTTCTATTTTATAATCATTTAACTCCATTCTACTGGTAAAAAAATCACCTATTATGATTTATATCTAGATGTCCCCCCAAAGCCTCATGTGCACATAGGTGGGGCATTTGGGAGGTGACTGGATCGTGGGTGTGTGGTACTGGATCAGTCCACTGATTTGCTTAGCATAGTTCTGGGTAGGGACAATGGATTTAGAACAGGGCAGACTCATCCAGGCACCAAGCAATAGGCTTACAGCCTGGATGGAATATAAAAGAAAAGAAGAAGAAAGACGCTGCTTACTGCCTGCCACACCATAGACTGTTTCTCCTCCGTGATTCCCCTCTGCCCTGCCATCCTGTCTTCGAGCCAGCAGACTATGGATCAGCTGAGATGAAATGAATCTTCCCTCTCTTACCTTGGGGGTGCTAGGTATTTTATTCCAGCAATGAGAAAGTAACTAAGACACTGATCCACAAAATATAAATATGCACATTTCTAAGGACATTTTACAAATAATCTCAGGTCACATTGTGATATTCAAAGTCACTCACATTATAGTATTTGTATTAATAGAGTCCTTAATGTTGAAACTCCTATCTATGAAATCCGGTACTTGTATTGAACAGCTTTGTAACTTACAGGAGGAACTAATGTCTGGATAATGTCCATCTGTAGAAAACACGTTTGTCTGCATTCAGATGGCTACTACAGGGCTTATTCAGCTCAAGTGGCAAAGTATGTCCATAAGTGGAGTGTTTTTTTCTCATGCATGTTCCAACAGTAAAGAGTTTATAGCTCTGTTTCTTTCACTACTTAGAAAAATATTCTACTTAGATATTCATACAGATACTTTGTAGCGTTTGGTTATTTTTGAAGTAAAACAACTCATTCTGTATTGTAGCCTCAAACAGCGTTCTCACATTTCAGGGAACAATAGGTATCGAAATGAAACTATTGGAGGGGAGCCGTGAATAAGGCTCTAAAATGATGCTGTGTGTCTGGTTACTTGGGTTCTCCAATGATTTGAGTAGCAGAGGACAATAGAATCTCATCTGTTTAGGAAAATGTTTCCTTTCTTAGATTGGTTGAGGCTACTTCAGAAACTGAAAGAGTGGAGGGATCTCAATTCACTTTGGTCGGTCTTTGGTCATTCTACTAGGACATAGCCTCGCCCATCCTTTGTTATCTGCAATCTGAGCTCTTTCTTTAACTCCTTCAGCTGATGTACTGGTGAGCGAGCATAAAGCTCCAGTCCTGTTGCCCTGGCATTTAATGGATCACAACTGTGAGATGTCTGCATGCTGTTCCCTAAGACTCATCTGTAAGATGTCATGGTTTTTTATTTTGCTTTTTTAAAGATTTGACAGGTTAAATAAGACTCAGTACCTACACTCCACATGATATTTGAAATAATGAACCCCTAGGCTCCCTCAAGTCTGACAGAATTCCAGGGCTTTATGGGGCGGGATCACAAATTGGGAGGCTTCTTTTTCATCGACCAATGGGAGCTTCGGTGTATGAAACAGCACAGGAGTGTGGTCTTTCATGGGTGGGGTCTAATTTTTTGAGTACCTTTCTGGTCACTTTGGCTCTCTGGGGCTTGGCTCAGTGATGCTGCGCCCAGGGCTGCTCCTCTCAGGAGTCCTCTCGTAGACCACAAGCTCGGCTGCAGGGATCTCCTCTGCTGCTCTGCACAGTGCAACTGTGGGGAACGGAGTCTGCTCCTGTGAGAGCACTTTCTCCCACATGAGCATGGTGCAGGGATCACAATCTCCCCTGCACCTCTTGGCTCAGCCTAGTCTCGGGGAAGCCAGTATGTTCTCTGAGCTGCCAAAGTCTTCTCCCACGCTTGGGTTTTGCTGCCCTCTTACCGGACAATGTAGTTCTGTGGGCTCTTTGCGTGTTTCTATAAAGGGCTGCCTCTTCCCCCTGCTTTGGGAAAGAGCTAGTTCATCTCCCTTGATTTAAGGGTTTTGGTAGTCCCGATTGTGTGCGTTGAGGATGGGGGGTGGGGCAGGCCTTGGTGGACCTGAACAAAACACAAATTAACATTTAAAACATTATGCTGTTCTCTAACACTTCCTCAGAATGAAGCCTGATTGCTTAGATACTTAAGTGCTTTTGTTCTAGTTCCTTTGGATATTACAAAGAGGAAAGGAGTGCCCACAGAGATGTGTATGTAGAGTAACTCACAGACATACCTACAGGAAGGGTTGCAGAACATTCTTAGAAAGTAAAATAAAATTTCCAAATAACGTCAAGAAAAAAAAAGTGCTAAAAGGACATACATTTGGCAGTACTAGATATAAGTATTGGTGTCGGCTCTTTCAAAGTGTGTTTGTTAAGAGAAGTGGTACTTGAGCATTCATAAAACTAGAGATTGGAAGAAGCTAGAAATTGAAAGAAATAGGAGAGAAGTATGCCTTTGAATAAAGAATGCTATTTTCATGTGCGATTCAAGTTTTTATCCGTTTCAAAACTCGATGACCTACAGCTTCAAAGAGGAGTAAGATCGTGTCACCACTGTCAGCCTGAACCCTTGTGCAGAGGGGTGGAGCGTGGAATTTTAGGAGAATCTGGAAGGCTGTGAGCAAGGCTGTTGCCCTGAGAGTTGTCTATGGAGCCAGGGGCAGTGGACGTCCCTGTGCTGGAGGAAGCGGAGGCAAAGCTGCTGAGCATGAGGCCAACCTCAGAGCCACCTGGAAGGAGTCTGGCAGGAATATTTGCCTTTTATTTCACAGGCAGCAAGGAATTACTTGAAATCCAGAGAGCCGTGTGTCATTTCTCTCTTCCGTTCCTTGCCTTGCCATTCTTTTCCGTCTTTCAGATGATTTCTGTGCTTTGCGCAGGATCTGTTACAAACAAAAACACGTAGTATATGGGGCTCACAGTGTCGCCCACTGCCCGCAGAAGGGCAAACTGCAGTAGCCTTTCTGGAGCATTGTCCTCTGTGTGATATCTCGCATTCACAATCGCGCTTCCGGGAACTTACGTAAAAGATCCACCTGCAGCAGTGATCAAATACATGTCAGTAGGATTATTTATTACAGTCTTATTTAGAGTTGCAAAGTTTTGGAAGTAATGTACATGTCCACAGATAGAAGAGTTGTTGAATAAATTACAGTACATCTACCTGAAGGAAAAAAAAGACCCAATCTAAAGTTACTCTCAAAAATATTTTCACTGATATTATGAAATGAAAGACAGAACTATAAACAAATAGCAAATTCCTATTCTAGATAGTAACCTGGTTTTCCACAAAGATAAGGGTTAGCCGTGGTGAAACAACCTGAATATGCTCAGACTGAATAATTAGTAAGGATTTTATAGACAAGGACATTTTCAAAAAATGGTGCAAATAATGAAAGGGAAATATATAGAAAAAACCCTGAGGTATTGGATTGGAATGAGAGGTATCTATATGCAGGTATAATTTTAAAGTAAATATGCATATATAGATCCCTACAGAGGTGTAGAGTATGTATTTGTATGTTTGTGTGTCTTTTGCATGTGTGTGTGTTCACATGTATGTTTCCTAGTGCTCTGCATTGAGAGGAACTAGAGGTAATGACACCCAGTAGCCATGTGCATCACCTACAGCCTGGTTTCTAAACACTATTCTCCAGGAACAGAAACTGAATCTCTTTGGAAACACTGATTCCAGAGGAGGAGAATGGAAAGCATAAGATGAACTTGGAGTGTTCTGCAGTGTAGCAAAGTTAGAAAGTGTTCACAAAAGACTGGAGGCCCGTGGAGAGAACATGACCCCCACCTCGAAAGAGCTCCGGTGGCCCAACTGAAACAATTGGAGCCAATCCATGAGAAGTAATGACAGCATCACCTTGTAACCCACAGGATAAATATCCATAGGCCCATACTGATACAAATATCAAATGATAATCTGGAGACAAGATAGAATTTAAGTTTATTTGGGGGAGGAATGATTACTAAGTTGGGAAGCAATCAAAATTAGAAGAGGCTCAGAGGACTCAGTGCAGCCACTTGTGCGGTGAGTTGCTGTGAGGCAACTGGGAAAGCAGAGGGAAGTCACCTGGTTATCTCGGGTAAGGTGTTGGGCCTTACTTGGGAGTGCTGTGTGAGACCCTCCTCTTGTTTAAACAATGTGATGACATGGATGTCTGTGATTGGCTAAAACTCTGCTATTTATTACAAGAAATATACTACTAAGATTTTCGTTAGCCGATGAACTAAATTAGATTATATTTTGTTACACAGGAATTCAAAGTGCAGAGACAGGCTTAGGCCATGCCCTCCAGTTCACTTAGCATAAATGAAGTACTTGAATAGGAGGAGAATAATACTTTCTACAAATAATTTCATTTAATAAGTGTAGGAAGAATGAGAGGAATAGAAAGCCATCAATGAGCAACCAACAGTTTGATGCAAGCAGGAAGGATGCTAAGATTAGTGATTGGAATTTGAGTTGAAACAGGATATTTCTAAAAATTCAAATTATCTCCCCTAACGTATTTATTATGGAGGGAAGAATGGAAAACATTTTGTAGATAAAACCTGCAGACACCATTCTCTCAGGATCATCAAAGTTCACATCAGCAATAAGACACACTGACATCATGTACCCCTAATATGATAGACTAAGGGGCTGAAGACATCAAGTGTATGGTGTTATTCTTGCCAGAAACTCTTAACTTCAAACAAAAGCTTGACATTAGCAAGTACAAATTGGAAATGTCCACAGAGTTACTGAGTACTTTGTTTTAATGTTGTCAATGTCATAAAATACAAAGAAAGCCTGAGAACCTGTGGTAAATTGGAGGAGACTAAGGACATAGGACAACTTAATGTGGGATCGTTGACTAGATCCAAGAGCAGAAGAAAAGACATGGTTATGTCACACCTTGTGTCTAAATATTCCCAAAGCCTCCTGTGGTCATTGGTGGGGCTTTCAGTAGGTGGCTGGATCTAGAATGCGTGATGCTGGGTATTAAGTATGTGATGTGATTAATGGTATGATGCTAGGATTAAGGGTGTCCTAGCTTGGGTGTGAGTGCTATCTTCCCTAAGGGTAGGTAGCTGGGATAGAATGCAAGAGACAGACAGCTGCTGTAGTCATTTGCTGTTGCTGCTTTGCTATTTCACTGCTTTGCTGCCTTCTGCCTACCATGAACTGTTTCTGCCTGTGATGCCACTCTGCAAAGCCGCCCTGTCTCGAAGCCAGCCAACTATAAACTGAAACCTGTACAAACTGTGAGCTACAATAAAATTTTCCTCCCTTAACTTCGGGTGTCAGGTATTTTGTCACAATAATGAGAAAATTAACTAAGACGAACTGGAAAGAAGAAAATTCTAATAAGACTAAGAATTACTGGAATTGCTAAATGAACACAGAACCAATGTAAATTTTCTGCTTTTCAAAATTACATAATGGTGGTATACAGTATTAACATCAACAAAAAGATGGATGATGTTTGTATAGGAACTGCTGTACAATTCTGAGTTCAAAAAGAAAGGATAGGAGAGGGGAATGGAATGGGAGATGAACTGAACAATTCAGCAATAGTGAGATAACCCTGAGTTTGAGAGGCACATTCTTTGAGTTTTTTGGATGCATATTTGTTAGCTTTTGGTAAATTTTTAGTTGTATTGACACATTGCACATGTCTGTGGTTATACAATCCATTTCAATACATGGGTACAATCGATAAGGCAGAAAGATACAATGTGTCTGCTTAGAAGAAGTGAGAGATGGTTGTGGACTGGGGGAGGGAGGAAGGGTAGATTTTGACTCTTGCTAATGCACTTTGGGTAAATTCAGTGACTTACTCTTCTATTTAAATGTGTATGAAGCACTGATCACCACCTCAGTGTCAGTGGATTTATTTATGTTTATTTTTTTAATTTAGTTTGTTGGTACTTTTTACGTGCACAGTACAATTACATTCATCACTGGGATCTTGTACCTTTACATGACAGGTCTTGGTTCTCATTTTTCCCCATATCCCTGCCCTCCCTTCACCCCCTCCTCCCTGCCCTATTTACAAAAACTTTATTTCTATTTTTTCATATTCTCATATTTTTTCTTTTCCCTTATTTCCTTTCTGCTACCCCTCCCACTTCCCCTACACCTTTAGCCCTTTTCTTCCTATTTCACATTGTCAGTTATGCCATTTGGATCATATTTACATTTTTAGTTTTTCACACCAGAGAAGCTATTTGGTATTTAAAGCAGTGTAAACTCTAACTCTCCAAATAGAGATGGGCCAGGGGCCAAATCTGGGAAATCCTTTCATAGGAGCTATTTAATCTCTATGATTTTCTCTTCTTAGGATTCTGGATGTTTCTTACATTATAAAAGCAGAAGGCTGTACAGAATGGAAGAAAATAAAAGATGCAACAAAGTAGCCTTATTACCAGAGGGGAGAATTGCAAGCACTCTTCCTCTCTTCTCCAAGAGCTGTGCTACACTGGGCCTTCCAGAGGGCTTCAGGGCTCCTTTGAAGAGCCTTCCTTTCATGACCCATACCACAGTAGTAGGGGTGTGTGTGTGTGGGGGGGTGGAGTAGAACAGAGACAGGAGAGACTTTGATGAGATATTCTCCCAAAATAGGATGGAGAATATCTTAAGTTTGTAAAAAGATTCCCTTGACTCCTTTGGAGAATGTATGTAACGTGTTCATGAAGACGTTATATTGTGAAGCATGTATGAGGAAAAGAAAGCAAATGATTTAAGGAGCTCAGATAGTTTACTAGGATTGTAAGGTCTGTACTTTTGCTCAAGGCAAGCCGATCTATCCTCTGTGTTAGGCAGTATCTTATAACTAGAAGTGACATTGATTGAATCATATACCAGAAACTGTGGGATGTGATTTGTATATGTACATTTTAATTTTTACAAAACACTTCAAACATGTTTTTTATCCTCCCACCTTCCAGACACAGAAATGAGGTTGTAGGAGCAGCACTGCCTGGAAGAAACTTGGCCCAAGTCCTGTATGTGAGCCTCTTTTGTAATTTTAAATTTTCTACAAGCCACATGGAAAGATAGAAGCAGGTGACGTTAAATTTAAGCATATATATGATGTCGCCTGCTCGCACAGTCTTTTCTTCACTGATAATATAAATTAGAGCTGAGGGAATCAGTGCAAATTTGGTGAAAAGTTTTAATTGCACAATAAGAGAAAACAGGGAAGGCGTTGAGCTGGAGAAGCTGAAGGATCCACAGCTCTGACAAGGTCAGATTGGCGCGTTAGCAAAAGTGGCTTCTGCTTGGTCACTGCCTCTGTCCTGGTTTCTTGGCCTCAGAGGAATTATTTGGCATGAGACAAGGTATGCTTTGAGGGTTGTTTTTGATGGCAGGGGCAGCCTCAGGTCCCATCATTGACTAGTTACTCCCCCTTCAGAGCAGATCTCAACGTGGCTTAGTCTGAGGCACTGATTTTCCTGTAATCTGGGGTGACTGCTCGTTTAGGACCATGACTGGAGTCTTCTGGGCATTGCTCCAGATGGTCTGAAGTTAGACGTTGCAAAAGCTGGCAATTGGGCATGCCTTCACATCCTGAAGGTTACTTTGATTGCTCTTATCTCGGTGTCTTCCATCTTGAAGGGGGATGAGATAGGTTAGGTAAATTAAGGCTAACAAATCTTGTATTACAGACACTTCTAAATTAGGTAGCGCATCTAGACACAGAGCTGAGCAAGGACCACAAAGTTTTCAGGTAACAAAGCAGACAAAAAGAGAAACCAGAGATGCCCAGCTACATCCTGCTTTTAGTTATCTGTGGGGCAACTGCAAGTCCAGCTCCTAGATCCCTCCTACAGTATTATCCAACTCAGTGTATCCCAGATGTGATTGTAGAATACAGTCAATGAAAAACATTGAAATCATTTGTTCTCTTTCTTGTGACAAATCTTTGAAGTTAGTGCCGGTTCCACATAGAGACTATTTCAATATGGATGCCATATTTTTATTGAAAAATACTTATTTGATCTGCTTTTAGATTTCCTTAAATGTTCAGAGGCAACAGGAGATTTGCATACCTCATTTGTTTCGATATACTAAAAGTCTTCCAAGAAAATGAATACAGCATCAACTAAATAGTAAATGAAAGAAAATTTAAAATTTCAGCTCACCAGTCAGAGTAGTCACATTTGAATTGTCAGTAGCATTTTATGGGTAACATAGAGGAATGCAGATTTAGAAACATAAAATTATTTGCTGAAGGCTTCAGAGCCAAGGTTGAGCTTGTGTAGCTCAACCCCTGAAGTGCTATTTATGCTACTTAGTTCTGAGTTGACACAACTACATTTCATGACCTTAAAGTTGACTTCTAGTATGAAAATTCTGTTGCTTAGGAGATGTGTTGGTTTAATGAGAGTTTACTTAGTTAAGTACATTCTGTCCCTGGCTTTTTGGTAATTGTACTTAAGTCTATGGGCTTAAATGTATAAAGTTGGCTACCCACCACGACCCAGCCTTTTGATAAGCCTGGTGGAGGAGCCAGGCCTTCAGAGAGCAGCAAGCAAGCATGTTTTACAGGGAAAAATGCTAATGGCGTTCTTAGTTAATCTAAGTCGTGAACACATCGAAGCGAGAACAAAAATGCAAATGGTCAGCTAAAACTATTTTCCTCCTGAAGCTTGTTCTGTTTTACCAGGAATCCCTAGTTGGACTTCATTAACAGGCTGAGTTGTTTGTCCTTGTCGTGGTGCTTTTTAATTTTGTTTCTTAGTTTGTGGAGCTCTTTCATATAAACACACTCACAAAGGCTATTAGGCAGCATTTATCAAGGGATTCACCTTGATATCCTTGGGAAGATATCTGACTTCTAAAACAAGGGAAGTCTCCTCAAAATCCTTTGATTGGCAGGGGAAATTACCATGGACTTGAATTTTTTCCCCTTACACCTCACTAAAATCATTTTGATGTTTCATATATTTCACTAATAATGCTATTTTAATAACCATAATTTCACCGGTTTCCCTTCTTAGTAGTAGGTGACCTCTGTTACAAAAGATGCTCCCTGGGAAGGTAATTTCACTTTGCTGATTTGCATCTTTGACAGGTTTTATTCTCATTAAAAATATTCTGGGTAATATTCGTTAATGAAAGGAGAGTCCCCATTTCTTGACTGTGAGCATTCTTCAGGTGGTGGCAATTTATTTTTGTATAGGGGATAGGAAGAGAGGGCAAAGGAAGAAAAATTTAATGGCATAGAAATTTTAGTTAATTTTGTAATACCTTAATCTTTGTCAGACAAAGTAAAATGAATCACAACCTAGGAAATGACTTTTTAATGAAGATTATTCAGGCACGTCATTTACTGTGTGTGTGTGTGTGTGTGTGTGTGCACGTGCGCGCATGTGTGTGCATGTGCGCGCATGTGTATGCACATGCACAGGTGCTTGTGTGAGTGTATTTTCATGTTTCAAGCAGAAAATGTATTTAACAGAAATAAAAAATAAGGGCGAATATTGAAAAGGCTGTGGTAATTTTATAATAGTGTTACGCTTTTCTCTTCAGCTTTCTATATGAAGTGTTGAATGCAAATTATATGGGATAAATAATTGTTCTCTCCCTGAACTAGAGTCACAGTGTGACCTATTGGGTTTGCTCTATTTACTGTGTCTGCAGCATAATTATGAAGACTTAGCTGCTCTCCCAAATAGTTACAGATGTGGGAGAAAAATAAATTACTTTTGCATGCTAGCCCTGGAAGTCGTGCTGTTGTAATATAATGTAATCGGCCATGAACAAAGAGAAGTTACTATATTCATTTATATTAGTTTGAAAGCCACAGAAATGTATTATTTTAGGCTGAGTTCAAGCAATGCCATTGAGGACTTTTCCCATGATCATCTGCTTAATCTGAAGGTCATCTTTAAGAAATGGGAATAATTTGAACCTTTTTATTTTACGTCAGACAGAAGCAAATCATGATGTCACCAAATATTTGAGGTCCTATGACGGAAGAATTAGATTTGTTCTGTGTGACTCCAGTTGTGAAAAATAGGGATGCTTGTAAGTGACAAGACTGATTTTAATTGAATATAATGAGGAAATGGTCACTGTCCAAAGGATCTGAAGGCAGCACGAGATTCCCGGAGGGCCACCAAGTTCTAAGTGGCTGCTGTCTGTCTTGTAGGTCCCTTCCTATAAGCCCAGAGATTTTCTAAAATGAGGTAGGTGTGGTTAAACAAAACAGGGCAAAAAGAACATCCCAAAGCCTTTCTGCTTTAACTCAGCAACACGTGCAATCAGCCTCCTGGAGGGAGTAACCTATCACAGAATTGTGAATGCACCATTTCAATATCATGACTTTAGGGAAATTCTGTCACTATTTCCATATAAACAGATACATGTGTGTATTTATCCATATGCATGTGATCTATAGATAATATGCATGTGTAGAAACGTGCATGTGTATCTGTGTTTTTTTTAAAAGATAATACCGTGTTGCTCAGCAGGCAGAAATCTGAGATACACTTACCTATTTGCTAAACTTTAAATAAACAATATTTCAGTATAAAGATAGTGTTCTCTTTTTTTTATTTCAAATCTTTATTCATTGTATGTCAAAAAAAGCCTCTGAAATTATATTCATTCATATTACATTAGTCAAACTATAGTTTATTTTGTTCTCTTTTTTACCTGAAACGTGAAAAGAGTGGTGAATTAAGGACCATTGGAGAAATGGAGCCCTTCTCTTACGCAGTCATCGCCATAATGACTTATCTTTGAATTTGACACTGATTTTGACACAATATCTGTTTAAGTGGAAATACTCTCTTGGCTTGATGTTGTTTTAAGTCTAATTTGCCATTTCTGTTTGGAATTGTTTAGCTGGAAATTTGAAACATTGATATACCAGATTCGGTCTGTGTTGTTGGTATTTCTGTTGTTGTACTAAGTTTGTCACTTGAGATTTTTCAGTTGAAAGACAGTTTGGCAAATATCAAATTTCATTAGTGCAAATGTGTTTATAGTCAGGAAAATAAAAACAATAGTCTAGCCCATGCATTCCTTTAGAATGCACACACTGGATTTTTGTTAGGGTAAAGAATATACTGGCGATGACTCATTAGTGTTTGTAACTGATCTTAGGGTAACTGGACAAAAGTGCTTATCAGCCTTACATTCTCTAATCTGTATCTTGTGCTTTCCCAAGGAGTTCAGGGGAGGAGACATCATTCATCTGAGCAGCGGGTATCAGTTTCGTATAAAGATAACTTAGATTCTGACACTCGACTATGCTAGTTACCAGCAGAACAGTGAGAACATCTAAAGTTATGTTTCAGTGGATGAGGAAAGGTTCAGGACAGAGTGAGAATTGATACAGAGGGGAAAAGCACATTGGAGTGAGTGCAAAATCATTTAAATTGCCTTACATTTAAATGATAGAGTTTGAAATAGAAAAGAAAGGCAGGCAGTGTATCATCATTTGCAGTGTACCTGGTTTAATTAACCTTGCATTTTCACTTGTGTGGTCTTTTGGGTAAATGAGGAAAAAAATGCTGTGGGATGAACTTCACCTTGCCTTTCTCAACACGCCTATGGAAATGCCATACAGGGCTTTACAATTAATATTGATTCGATGTCAGAAGCAAAGCATTGATTGCAATGGGGGTGGTTCGTGAAGTTTCCGTCTGGCACATATAAAAGTGCAAGCCTGAATTACCGACTGCTGTTGAGATATTGAGGGTACGTGCTGAGGCCTGTTATAATCCACTCCTCATTTGTTACACAGGCGGCTCGTTCAGACCACTTTGATGATGCCTTGAATGTTTCTTAACTAAAAAGAGGGAAATGTGTTTGATGTAGGCAATGGCGACATCTATTTTAAGCCTTTTCCATACAGCAGTGCACATGCATGAATAAATATAATCTTAGAGGGCGGCCTCTTTATAGCCCACGATTTCTGTCTACTGTGGGTCTCTGTCAAAAGGACATTGTGTCAGCACGTAATTTAACAAAGGCTTACCTCAGGTAGATGCAACCAAGTTCCTATTGGTCACTATCATTCTGTATTCTCCCCTGGGATATAATTTTGTGACACAAATCCAAGGACACGCTTACGGAAAGTTGCAGATGTGAAGACATGTTATGACCAAACAGTCTTGGGTTAACAGCTACCACAGGGAAGTCCTCCAGTTAACAGATTTATTCATCAGGGCCCTATTTACAGTGCTGCTGTCAACTCTAATTACTTATTTTTGAAATAAAAACTTTGGCCATCACGATGGTCTCCATTGCCCATCAGTGAATGATAATGTGTTTGAAGCTCTTCAGCCACATTAGAATTTCACAGGTCTGCCATCTGGTAGTAGACATCGGAGCCCAATCAATATTTGTACACACAAAATGACAATTCTTGGGCAGGAATGGCTTCAACTGAAGGAAATGCATGGTGAATGCTTGTACCAGAATTGCTCGCTCAGCCATGACTTATGAATCAGTCGGAGGGACTCCATGCTGTGAATGTTTAAGGCCATCATAGAAAAGAGTCAGTTCAGTGGTTGAAGGGGGAGAGAGCCAGTGTGGCCAGATGATATAGGTAGTGATTATAAGAGCCATGACTTCTTGCCACTTGCTCTATTTACTTGGTGCCTTCCAGAAAAGCTGTTTCTACAAAAGCGCTGCCAGAACGCTGATCCTTACTCAACTGGATGCTGCAGTCTTCTACAGTGAACGATTCTGGGGTTTTCCATTGCTGGTGAAATGCACCCCATTTCTGCAGTACTGATGAGCCAGAGTCTCGTTTCAAGCCAGAGGTTTAGAAACTGAAGCAACTCAAGGCAGTGACAGAGCTTAACCAGTGAAACAGGGACCATGGTGATTTCCAGCCCCACACAGTACTGAGGCGTTTGAGACCTCAAGAGAAGGAGGAGTTAAACCCAGAGGAAGTTGATGTGGCCGTGGCATCATTTGCTGGGGGGACAGTGTCCACAGTCATTGCGTGTCTGGCCCATACTTTTCTTAAAAAAAGTTTTAATACATTTTAGGTATACCACATAATGACATTTATCATTGGAGATTTGTACTGTTACATAGTACATACTGGTTCTTATTTTTTCCCCATTCCCCTGGCCCCCCTTCAACCCCTCCACCCCTCACTATCTATGAAGACTTTGTTTCCATTTTTTACTTCTCATATTAATTCCATTCCCCTCTTTCTTTCCCTCCCCCTCCCACTTCCCCTTCCCCTTCGCACCGTTTCTCCCTATTTCACATGACCTATTATACATCTTGATCCTTATTTACACTTTCAGATTCTCACACTAGAGAAGGTATTTGGTATTTACACAAGTGTGTCCTATTTGTTTCATTTAAGGGTACTGACTCAATTTGCATTCTTGTAGCTATAAAAGCCTCTAATTTCTCGTTCATTATAGCTGAGTGATACTCCATTTTATTAAAAAAAAAAAACACTTTTTTTTTTAATCCAGTCTCCAGTAGCTCATGAACTTCCTTCTTAATTTTTGTGGATCTTCGAATCTGTTCATTGGGAAATAATGTATGGATAAACAAATATTCTTGGTCCCCACGAGTATTGGTTAAATGTGTGTCTCCTTTGCAACAAACCATAATCCTAAAAATGAACATTAATTCAAAAGATTAATTATAGATGAGCATTATTGACTTTTAAATTTCTTTCTAGATGAAAGTTTCACCATTTTTTTACTTTTCTCACATTTTTGTCAACATAAGTCATTCTTTTAGCCTTGTTTATAATTTAAAATGCTCAAATTGAAAAAAGACATGATCCTCTTACAGAAAGCTTAGCTGAGATCCTGGTTCTAAAGTTTCCCTTCGATAGTTCTGAAATTGCACATTAAATAAATGCTCTAGGGGTATGATTGTCCTGAGCAAAGGACACTTAGAAGGTCTTCAACCTAATGTGCTGTTATTGTATTCTGACTAATGTTACATTTTTTTCACTACTGTTTTCACTGAGACATCATGAATTACTACACTGACTTTAGATGAGATAAATGTATCTCTATGGTTTAGGTGCTATTCAGATTCTTCATATTCTCTCATTGTCATAGCTTGATTTTTAAACATAGATACTTTATATCTTAAATGTTATTTTTTGGGAAAAATGACAATACTGTAACACGTAAATACTGTCTTGCTTTGGTTTAGTGTATATAATCCAATGTGGAAATGACATTCTATCTGTTTTATGTATTTTTCAAAAGCCTGTCAATAAGTAAATGAAAGAGAGTAATGGAGAGGAGGTCTGCATAAGTGGTGTAAAATTATTAGGCCTTCAATAATATAGAAGTAAATGACTGTTGTGTAAGGGAAAAAAATTCCCAATACACCTGTGTCCGCCCATTACCGTGTGTGTGTGTGTGTGTGTGTGTGTCTCCTTATTAGAGCACTAATCTGTGGGAGTAGAGATCCAACCTCATCACATTACGTAGCCTTAATCACCTTCTTAAAGGCTCGAACTGCAAATACAGCCACACTGGTGTTCGGAGAACATCATAATTTTGGAGAGTCACAATTCAACAATGATGATTGATAAATAGATCAGAGTAAGATAGAATTGTTCTTCAGATAAACAGTTCCGGGGGCTAAGAGGACTAAAGGCAGTGTCTCCTATAATGTGACAAATAATTTGATAAGCATAACAGAGCTTATGAAAGCTCACACAAAAGCAAAGTTGTCATAGGACCCCAGGGGACAGTCTTGTGGAAGAGACTGCATTTAAAATAAATGTCAAAGCTCAATACAGTTTTGCAAAAGAAATGATAGGGAAATTGAGGCAGAGTATATAGCAGAGAAGTTGCATATTTGGTTGTCAACAAATAGAAGTGGTAAAAGAATGGGATACATATAGAGCAATACTGGTAGGTCCTGAAACTAGAAAGATGAGACTCCTGCATCATTTAGCAACAGGGATGGTTCTGAGATATGCATTGTGAGATGCTTTTGTCCCTGTGCAAGTATCATGGGCTATGTATACAAAGTAAAACAGCTGCAACAGTGGCTGATCCACGTTATACAAAGTTGTGATATGATATCTTGGTTATACATTGGTGTAGTTGAATCTGCAGTATCCCCCAAAGCTCTGCATGTCAACTTGGGGCTTAGAGTGGTGCTCTTGGAAGATGATGGGAACTTGAAGAGAGGGGCATATTGGGACATCTTGGGTCATTGGGGCGTGCCCTTCAAGGGGTTAGTGGCATCTCAGCTACTCTCTGCCTTAATCTGCCTTCCTGGCTGCCATGAGGTGAGCAGATTGTTTTGCCATGCATTTGTTGCTATAATGGGCTTCTTTATCATGGGCCCATCCTGACATGGACTGAAGTCTCCAAAACTGTAGGCCAAAATAAATCTTTAATCTTTGTAAGCTGATTATCTCTAGTGTTGTCATTGGTAACAGAAGTCTGACTAACATACATATCATACCCTAATCGTGAAAAGTTGAACCCAGCTGATAGGTCTGGGTTTTATATGATCTTAGTTGGGTAAATTACTCAACCTCAGACAACCTTGGGTTCTTTACCTTTTGAATAGGAATGACAAATCCATTTCCTCATAGGCTCCAACTAACTGAGATGATGTTTTCAAAATACTAGCTGGAGAATTCTCCATTTATTAAAGTGGAGGTCATTTGTTTCAGTCACTAAATGGGTATTCCAGACCTGGTACTTGAGCTAAAGCTTGAAAATATTACCATGAACAAAACTGGATAGAATTTAAAATACACTGTAGCGTGTCCTCAGTACCAGCCTGCAAGGTAGGTAGTTTTAGGAGTGAAGTGGAGAGAGGAAGGGAAAGAGGGGTGACCCTAGAAACAGAAAGACCAGTTCAAGACTGTTTTAGGGGCCGGGGATTTAGCTCAGTGGCTTGGTGGCCTGCCTTGCAAGCACAAGGACCTGAGTTCAATCCCTGGTACCAAAAGAAGAAGAAGAAGAAGAAAAAAAGACTTAAATACAAGAAAAATACCTTATATGGGGTTTTTCATGAGAATCATTAGTGGGATATCTTTTCATTTGTTGTATCTGTGATCCTTGTACCAATTTCCTGGAATCCACATTGACATGATGTGTTTTGCCTTCCTAGAGGAGTGGAAAAAAATCCATTTTTTGGAAAAAAAATTAATTCTGTCATTGTATTTAATTCTGAGCTTTTATGCCAGGGCTGTAGTTCATTCAATCAGTGTTTCATCCTCGGAGGTAAAGCCATGTTTCCCAAACTAACATTGTTTTTCAATTAATTAAAATCAGTTAAGAACAATTTAATTGAATGCTGTCACAAGTACCCTAAATCACTGTGAGTCTTTACTCTCATCATCTGGCTCCTGAAAACACCTCTTGTGGCAAGAGCCGATACAGCTCACAGTCATATCCAAACTGTGTAACTGGGATGACATAATTGTCAAACATGTAATTGTGCTTTTTCCTGCTTGTAACATTCTCTGTCATTTGAAAATGTCAGAAGTCGCTCCTTTAGATGAGTCAAATGTTTCAATATATGTCCAGAATATATTATCTGCTAAGATTAAAAAAAAACCTCATTTCTTCTTTGCTACTTTACAGGTTTAATGGCCTGTGTATCAGCCCGTGTATTCCTGAATATCCTTACCTACAGTTCAGGTCTGGGGAGAATACAAGCTAGTGTAGTTTCATCTGTGCAATTAAGAATTACCAGCTGTGGAAATTGGATACAGGAATTTTTGAAAGGAAAGAAGATGGGTTTGTCACATGGGGTAATATTTAAAAATGAATTTTGACATACTCAATAGGCTTCATAACAACTGATTAGCATCTCAGAATACTTATGCACTCCAGTGACACCAGCTGTCTTGGAAGGGATGTCAGATCATAGCACAAATTCACTGAAATCAAAGAAAGGATTGAATTTGTGTTGAATTTTCCTCACTGTTTTAGCACTTAATGTCTCTACAGAGGGCTCTGTAATATAAAGTCACTACAATGTTACTGTTTTTTAACATTTATATATTTATGGCTTTATCTTCTACATGGCATGGCCAAAATAAACTCCTCCTGTCAGCGTTCTGTCTTGTGGGTAGAGTTACTTGCTCTGTTAGTCTGTATGTGCTTGACCGATCTGTGACAAGAGCTAGGAGACCAGAGGAAGATGATTGAGCTAATTGTGAGAAAGGAGCAGTACAAATCCAAGGGCTATTTCAACTTCAATGGGATTGGGATTAGTCTATGGTTATTTTATTAGAATTTGTCCAGGCTCTGTCATTAGCATGGACTGTGTGCTTTATAAAATACAAGAAATGAAAACTTACCTAAACTGCACAAATAATGCATCAGTTCAAATGTTTCCTTTGTCATTTAGTGTAGCACTTTTGTTAAATACTGTGGTGTTTTGTTCCAAGATCATGTATTTGACTTCTGAAGTACTACACAGAAACATTCGAATGTATTTTAAACTACTCATCAAATTTTCTCTTCCATGAAATGAAATAGGTCCCAAGTGATAGAAAATTACTATAATTACCCCATTCCACATGGAAGTTTATGATTACTTGTGGAAAGAAGAACTAACAACCTTTCAAGCCGGAGATAGGCAGACTCACTTGATGGCTTTCCACTGACATTTCTTCTAGATGAAATAACTCAGGGGAGAGGGCTCATGGACTAAATTGGTTATCAAAGACTTATTTGTGTTGCCTCTTGGTTGCCCCTAGAGTAGTTAAGAATATTGGACCCAGATTCCTGCCCATGTTTGGACTCCTGGCTCTGCCACTTAGGAGCTATGTGACTTTCCAAGTTACAGCCCTTTTATTATCCAATTTCTTCATCTGCTGCATCGACAAAAAGATAATAAACACTTTACAGAATTATTTTGAACATTGAAAGTATTTATATATCTAATAAGCTTAGAGAAGTATTTGACACATAATAAGAGCTCAGGAAAGTTAGTCTCTGCTATCATTATTATCATAAATACTCATTCATATATATATATGGTGGTACTATGGATTCCGGCAGGGACTGAGCTGTATTCCCAGCCTTTATTAAAAACTTTTTTAAATTTTGAGACAAGATCTCACCATGTTTCCAAAGCTACCCTGGAACACATCATCCTTCTGCCTCACCCTCCCCAGTAGCTGAGCTTACAGGCATGCACCACCACATCTAGCTACTGTTATTACTTTGTTAACTTTTTTTAATAAGAACTGATGTGTTGAAGTCAAGTACTGTTAGATATTTGCGAAGCTTCCATTGAACAGAAGAAAGGTGTCTGAAGATCAAAAGTTTTTTAATTTTCTAAGTTTTCAGTCTGAAAATCAGATTTACTGGTTCTTTCACCAAAACTTGGTAGTCACAATTGCTAAACAGATGGCTTTTTAGTGCTGTGAAAAAAGTGCAGTGGTCACTAACCATCATAATGTGTTAATTAAAAACAAGTCAAAGTAGCATAATTTCATTGTCTGGAAAGAGTTACTGGATTGTCAGAACATACTGTTCTGTACGGATGCCTTATCTGTGTATATGGCTCCTTTTTTACGTATTTTGATCAAAATGAAGAAAGAAGAAGTTAATCAAATAGTTACTGTCTCACAGGTAGAAAACTGCATGTGTGATTTTCCAGAGTGTGTTCCTTCCCTGAAACAGTGTGCTTCCCCTACCTGCTCCATTGAATATTTGTATCAGTAGTTTCCATATGAGCACTGGGAAGACATCTCTCATTGTAAAAGTGGCCCTTAGTTTAGAGGAGCAACTTGTGTTAATGACAGATTCAGGTTGCAAACAAGAAAGAAAAGGAAGTAGTAGGGACAATAATTAAAACAAGTGAAGTAATATTCAGTGGGAGTATATTTAAAATCATTGTAATTTATTTTGAAATGCTTGCAATAGTGAAGTGGTATAAGCTTAACAGAAGTATCATTGAATCCTGAAACACAAATAATTTTGTTTTGGATGATCAACTATGGTTAATTTGATAATGTTGACTTATACCATAATAAGAGGAACAGCAAATAAAACATCAGCTAGTACCCAGCAGTGACATAGCCTATCCTTAAAGGGCCTGTGAGGTAATGTGGCTGACAAACCTATAGGGAATAGCAGTGAAGTATGAAAATACTACTTTGAGGTAAACAGAGTTTTTTCAGAAGGGCATTTAACACCAAATCATGGTATTAAGCAATCTGCAAACAATATATAATTTAGGCAAGATGGTTAGGAGTTTCCCTGGTGAGAGCAAGGGTGATGGTATTCCAGAATGAGGAAAGGCATAGGGATGTAAGGATACTTTGTAGGATTGTAAGTGGTCCCTGGATAAATACCATGGGAGATATAAACCACAGAGTTATGATAATAGTAATACCTGGTATTTTTAAGTGATTTACATAATAGTTCATTTTGCTATGTTTTGTATGTAGGCTTTTGCTGCATAACAAAACGCCAATAGTTTAGTAGCTAAAAGACTCATTTATTGTACCTCATGACTCTGGGGATAAGCAGGGTGAGGGGGCCAGGCTTGGACTACCTTGACTGGATCTGTTCATCCCTCTGTGCTCAGTGGGATGTTCCTCTGGTCGGGATGAGTGAGGCTAGCCTCACTTGTGTATCTGACCACTGTTTGCTTCTGTCTGGGGCAATGGAGATGGCTCTGGTCATTTAGTGGACAAGTTCAGGGTTGTTCACATGGCAAGGGTTGCAAGATAAGCCCTGGGAGAAATCTGAGGCTTGTGCATGTTACAAGACTCTGTGCAGGTTGTTTTGGCCAAGCCAACCACACTGTCAACCCAGATTAAAATATTTGAGAGAGGATTTCCATCCGGTGAAGGGTGAAAGGATATATGGCCAATCTTGTAACAAAGATTGTAACCTGTTACAACTTGAAAATTTTCAGAGTAGTGTGTGCTATTATTGTTAAACCTCTGAAGTATAAAGAGCTGTGTTAACCTGTTCTAGGTCAGATAACTAGTCAGTGGCTGGGCAGGGATTTCTCAGCCAGGTATATGACTCTGGTGTCTGATTTTATCTGCTGTGTTCTGTTGGCTCTCTGGAGGAGAAGTAAATAGTTGCAGATCACAATGGACACTGTATCGTATCAGGAGAAGTGGAGATTTTATCCTGAGGGCATTGGAGAACCATTCAAGCGTGGCAGTCGGAGGCTGACAAGATTTCATAGCTTAGAAAGATTCAGTGAATGGCAGATGGAGAATAGATTACAGGAGACCATGTTGGCATACTGACCTGTCAGTGAATTAACCAAATACCATTCCCAAGGAAGGCTGACTTAAGGTAATGACAGTTGAACAGCTACATATTTTTTTTAATTAAGAAACTGTCATGTTTAAAACTTTCATATCAATGTAACAGTATTGAGTAGATGTTAGTAGCTTAGGGAAACTAGACCTGTGTGTGTATACACTCAGGGAAGTACAGTCACTTTATTTGTTAATAATAATAATGAGCAATGAAGGCAGAAGAGATGAGAAAACACTTGGTTTGAGGATGGAGACATGGAAAGGATTTTAACATATACTTGCTAATTGGTCTTGTAAAGGCGGCAGTCCCTATTCTGTCTCCAGAAGTGTGATGCATAGGCGGTACTAATTCCATGAACGGAAAACCTCTTTGTGATGGTCCATCTGTCAAACTACCACACGAAGTATGAAAATACAATTTTTTACAGCATACTGTCTTATTCAGCATCTTGGAAAAATCAAACGTGTGCTAACTATTCAAAAGTGAAAGGGGATTTTGTTGGGTTTGATGTAGTGATTCTGAAGCTCTTGATGTCTGGCATGGCTCATGTAAGCCTGAATGAAAATGATTAAAGATTTAATTGAGAGTATCATTATTTAGGCTACATTTTTGCCCAGGCTGCGTTTCTGTGTGATGAGTGAGGTCACACAAAGTAGAGACTGTGGAGATTCATTTTCTTCATTGCTTGTATCACTCTGCATTTTCAGGAAATGCACTGTGAGATGGGCTGGCTGTATCAGGTTCCACGAGAGGGCATTCATTTAATCACGGAGTGCACCCGTGACAGCCAAGAGCCAATATTTGAAAGAAATGAAGTCATTTCAGCACAAAATAAATGTTCAGACTTTTAGAGGATAAGCTAACATCTCAACTTAAAGTGAGAGAATGCCAGATCTTTGGAAGTATTTTAGACAGCATATATTTCAATTTCTCCATTTTTTAGAGGAAGGCATCGAGGCTCAAAATGGACAAACTATCCTGCCAAAGTTAATATAGCTAATTAGTAACAGGGTTACGCAAACAACTCAACTTTCTAGTTCCCACCCCATACATCTTGAATCATCATTTACTATTTCTGGGGCCCATAATAGTTAGGATTAACTTATCCTTGAGAATTATGTGTCATAAGACTGATATACCTGAGACTGATAAGCAACAGTCTAGGTGCTGAGATATAACATAATTTCTTAAAAGGGTTAAATAGGTTCTGTAAACATTTTAAAGAAATCTATTCATTTTAATCAGCTCTTAATGACTAATTGACTTTCATGGCTGCAAATGCTGTTATGACAATATCTTGGTAAATTTGAATTGGTTGACGGTATAACTTTTAGCTTGCCAATCTAAAAATTATAGCAATTTGTCAATGTATACTCAACTAAAGATGTTGACTCACATTAACATGAAAGAGACCAACAGAAAGCAGTTCTGTGCATCAGCGTACAGTGGAAATGTCACCATCTGTCAGGCTAGGTCAGTTCTGTTGACCTATTGTGTGCATGGGAAGCCAGCTGGCTGGGGAAACTCATTCTGAGAGAAGAGGATTAGTCGAGGTTCTCCAGAAAGAACCAACCGGATATGCATATACAACTACGAGGCTAGACTTATTGGGGAACTGCCTCGTGTAATTTTGGAAGGCCAGAAACTCCTCTACAGGACAGCTGCAGACCCTAGGAGGCCAGTAGCATGGCTCAGGACAAGTTCCAAAGCCTTAGAAACAGAGAAGCCGCTAGTATAAATATCAGTAAGAGGCTGAAGGCCTGAAAGCCTGGGTAGGCACTGGTGTAAGTCCTGAAATCCAGAGGTGAGAGAGCCTGGAGTTCTGATGTCAAAATACAAGAGAAGAGACAGAGAAAGAAGACAGTCCCAGATGAGAAAGGGATGATGAGACTCATCATCTTCTGTCTGACTTCTTTCTTTTTTCTGGTTACTCATCTGATTAGATGGTATCCTGAGCGGATCTTTCTCACTAAGTCCACACCCATTCACAGACCAGTCTCTTGAAAATAACCTCACAGACATACCGGAAGTAATGCTTTATCCCTTCTCTAGGTGTTCCTTAATTCAGTGAATTTACATCTGAAATGAACCATTACAAATTGTTAGATACTTCATGATTCAAGGAGAAATTCCGTTTTTCCCTTTGTTACTGTAGAAGTTTTCTCTTGCTGAAACACAGCAATTAGTTCTTTGTTAATAGGATGTACTTTGTGATCATTAGGAGGACAGGTTCTACTACTCTTGTTTTAGTGACTATCTTTTATTTTACTCAGATGTAACTGTCCTTTGCTCTGGTTGATGCCTTCCAACCCATGTATTAATATATTTTTTTAGACTTGTTGTACATAAAATATTGCTTCTTCCAAAGGGATCTTGATGCAGCTTTGCCTTGATTTTATTTGACACTTAGCAAACAGCCTAGCATTCCTTACTTCTCTGTTCTTAAGAGATACTATATCCACTTAATGTTATGTTCATGTTCTCCCCTCAACCCTATCCAGGTTAAAGTCCAAATTTTACAGCAGTGTTAAAATACTTCTATAGAGGTTTTGATGGACTTCTATGTAAAGAGTAGTTTCCTTTCTGGTGCTGTGAAAAATTATGTCTTTTGTAAGGAGCTAAAGATGAGAATATAATGAATATGTGAGTCCTTCAAATAGATACGAAAAGGCCAGGTCTGGAAGGTCAGAAACTGCTGCATTTGCAGAAGGTTTCAATATCTTTGCATCTGATCTGCTCATCCATCACATTTTAGTGATTCCTGTTTTTAGCACCATTTCCAGGTTATAAGCCATTCTGTTCACTTACTACCTATCACCATGACTGCTGTGTAATAGATGTCAAGTGGTTATGTCTTCTGTCTTCTGAGAACCATAAATTGATGATGGGATTAGTAACTCATTGTGAAAGACGTTCTTACTGTAAGAATCCTATCAGTGTGTGCCCCAGTGTAGCACATGCTCAACGGGAATGCAAATTTTGACTAGAAACTTTAGGGTAATGGGACCATGTGATCTAATTACAATAGAAACTGAAAGTTTACATTTTAAGCATTTATTACAGTAAAAGATACATTACCATTAGTCTTGTTACCATTAACCTCAGAATACTCTTCCCTCATTTTGGTCACACTTATTTTCACTGTGCTTGCCACTTTCTGACACAGTTCTGTAGATCCTCTGGCGTGAGTGTTTTTAGGAGGGATGACCAAAACTGGTGACCGGTGCTACTGAGTGCCATGTAATAGAAAGGCAGGCTCCCAAAAACATTAGTGTGTGTCCTGATCTTCTTCCTTCCCTGGATATGACATGGTGTGACTTCTGGCTCCTTCTAAAAGTCAAAATGACCATGAAAGGCAAATGTTTTGAGTCAACTCAGGACAAGAAGGCAGCCAGGACAACTAAGAGCACTCAGGAAAGAGGACTTCTAGAACTGCTCCTGAAAATGGCAATAATAGTGCAATAATTGTGTTCAAAACAAGGAGGATATCTTGAGGGAGATAAATGCAATGTGTCTTCCAGTATAATGTTAATTCAAACATTCACCGTAGCTTTCAATCCTACCTTGTACAAATGTGTGGCTCCTGGAATTAGCTTCAACCTATCTATTCAGAGTATACCTCTGTGTATACCTTATAACACACAAATTAATACCAATATCGGAGTTTCTTAGAACAGAAAATCTGTCTGAATACATTGAATCTTAGGGAAGGACCTTACGAGCATTCCCTAAGCCACTACAGTCTCTACTCTTTCTTCACATCTGCAGAAAAAGAAATAACTCAAGTGATCGCTCATGGTAGCATTTCCTAACCACGTGTTGTCTTTGTGGAGTACATCAAGCAAACAGATTGCACAAGTACCATGATGAGGTCTGGTCTGTTCCCCTTGTGCTAACTGTACAACTACAGTGTAACTCCCTATTAAAATAACCTTCAGGAAAACTTAATCTCATTTATAGAAACTTGAATATATCTTCTCTGAGCCCCACTGGCCTTGACATCATTGACTTGCTGCAGTTTCAGATTGCATTTTTAAATTGTTCCTCTGCTTGATAGTAATAGGCCACACTCTGCTTTTGTTGTTGAGTGAGCTGCAACCAAGAACCTTTAAGGGCTGCCCAAGATGTTGTGGAATCCTCGATCCAATATGCACTGGTCTAAAGGTCAAGTTAATCTGTATCCATAATAGGTTTGTCTATTTCCCTATGGTATGATAGGTCCTTGTCTCCCTGAATGTGCATTTCAGCCAGCATGACTGCTATCGCTTGATTTTCATGAGCACCTCTTTTTTTCCCTTTTAAAATGGTGGTGAGCTGAGGGAGTCACTAGACAACAAGAATGAGATGCATGGACTTCAATTTACATATCAAGGAAGCTGTATGGGAAAAGGACTATTTTTGCTATGAGCTCCTGATGTGCCGGAGACTGTATTATCAAACATGTAATGGTCTGTCACAGCTTTCATATTCTCTGCTAAATTATCAGTAGGATTTGCAATAAAGGGAGCAAGGTGAGTCTACATCCCTTGCAGTACAGTCTGTTTTGGGCACTGGGCACTAATGATAAACAGATTTACACATAATCTTGTTAAAACCAAAGGCATTTGGTATCTACTACAAACCTACCATGGAACTTGTTTGTAAGCTTGTTGAGGACCTCATTCTGTCTTTGTGATATAAGACATAGTGGGAGTTAAAGTTGAGCTATAGCAGATGTATGGAAATTCTGGAAACAGAGCCAGCACACAGAACACAGGCAGCTGTGACCAGGGGATCCCTTGGAGTTGGGAATCCCTTGTAGCTAGGGCTGTGCATTGCAAAAGCTGCCCATGGAGTATCAAAAGTCTCCAGTTTGTCTTCCATAGCTGGATTACTTCTCATTTCCCTTTCCCTCCTGCTAATAAGCAAACGCTCTCAGGCAAATTTAAGTCTTTATCCTCATTTTGTACTTAGGACACTGAAATCCATAGCACCTATTTTACAGACTTGCTGTAAGGCCTTCTGAACCGGGGACCTGCTTAGCCGAGTGTCTTGGATAAAGTATATATTATTTTTTTTATTATTATTATTGTTATTACCTACTTAACCAAGAATTAGCCATAGCAGGAAAAGTATTTTTAATGACTGCCATGAAAGAAGTGCACAGTAACATTATAGAAGCAGATAGGGTCCTAACAGTCTTGTTGTGCAACACAGAGCAACATATAAAATTTCAAAATAATAAAAGATAATCTCATCAATGACCAGTCTGCGGTGGTTTATAGGTATTCATGAAGATTTTATTTTGTGTTTGTTTTTGTTTTGTCATGGCATTGGGAATTGAACACAGGACCTTCACATAAAATATATTCCCAGCCTTTTCTTTCTTTTCTTTTTTTTTTTTTTTTTTTTTTTTTTTTTGTTTGTTTTTGAGATAGGATCTTCCAAGTTCCCCAGGGTGAGGTGGAAATTGTGACGCTTCTGCCTCAGCCTCTTATAGTGCTGGGATTACAGGTGTGCACGTGGCATCTGGTTCATGGAGGCTTTTTAAACCACTAAAACATCAGACCAGTTACCCTGGCCCTTCCTAAGGGTGCTTCTTAACCAGTAAGATCTTATTTTCCATAATCATTTATCTGCTGTGTCCTAGCTAGCATTATGCTTTGGATGAAACATACGTCTAATTTAGAGGAGAAATTTCTTGGAGTTTTAGTAACTAATTGGAAGTTGTCTAATTTTTAAATTTAAAATAAATGGAAAGTGTTAAATGTAAAACTAAATGGAATGTTTACCACTTTAATTCACTATAAATAAAAACAAATTATAAATCAGCATATGTACATAAAAAAGCTAATCTTATTAACGAGGATATTTGTCAAGGATATCTTGTTTTTAGGTGATGCATATTTATTATCTGCATTTCCCAAATCCATCTAATTTCAGGGTTATTGCTTAAACAATAAATTGAAAACAAGGGCTTTTTATTTCTTCCTCTTCAGATTAGGTAAACATGTTTCTTCTGCAAGGTCGTGTCCCAGGTTTATAAGACAAAAACGTGTGTAAGTGTTCATTGTGCACGCTGACCTCCTGTTTAACTTCTTGGAATTAGCATCTGCTTTGGGGAGATCTGTTTCACTGTGGTCCCTCTTCCCTCTCTCGACGTGTTGCTGTTACAGAATTTGTTTTCTGACCACCCCCACCCCGCTGGACAAACCAGAACAGTGTGCTTTAATCCCTTCTCCAACTCTGCCTTCTCAACAGGGCTGCAAGAATACGTGTATGCGGAGGGCCCTCATTTGCAATGCATGTTGTGTCTGCCTCTTTAAGGGAAAGGTTAATATGTTGATTTCCTATTTATAGGTAACTTAATGCTTCTAATTTTTCCTAATCATGGCACAAGGTTTTGGCTCAGTACCTCCGATTTCCTAAATGATCTTTCTAAATTGTTGTAATGATCTGATGAGTTTACTACCCTCCAAAGATGTTGGATTGACAGGTTTAAAGAGGCAAATCATATAGTACCTTTATTTTGCCACATAATATCTAGTTATAGCTGCAAGAGCTTACATTAAGCGAGCTGTATTTCTTAATGATATTTTTGGCTTTTTTATTTTAGCCTAGGAGTTTCTTCTCTGGCAGTTCATCTTTTATAGTAGGGCCAGTATGACCTGCATATGTATCAGAATAGAATCAGACAATACTGTATTAAGGCAAGTATGGAATACGGTACCACACATCGGAAAAGGGAAATACTAACTTGTTACATCATTTCCATTTCTGATGTAGAAACAAAGCTTGACATTTTACAGTGTTCCTTTTATTATGAGAATCAAAGTTAAAAAGAAAAATTTTCTTAAACTATTGTGAGACCTGGACCATTAAATAATTAGGGCTAAGCTTAAAAAAGAGCCTCCCTTTTGATATTTTTATGTATCTGAAGTCTACTTGGCAAAAATCTTTCCAGGGCCTCTTGGTCCCTACAGAAATGAAATGCACCATCTTTAATGAGTCACAGAGCTACCTGTCTGCTCACCTTTTAGTCTACGCCATACTAGTTTTGAGTAATTACAGAGAATATACACTACGAACAATATTCATTTCTTCCAAATTGGAGCAAGTCTGAAGGTTCTTTTACCTATTAAAGAAATACCGTTTTAAAAGTCAACCATTGTGTGAGGCCACAGAAATATTATTGCTGTCAAATCCAAGCATATATGATGGGCATACTGTGTGGATTAACATGATGACATATATTAACTAAACCTTCCTTAGAAAAATCACGTGGGCAGTGCTCTGATCTCTAGTTTAGTGGTGGATAAATTGGAGCACAATGGGGTACGTGTCTAAGGTACTGCTAAGTGCTGGAACTAGTTCTGCATCCAGGCGGTCTTTGCTCCATGGTCCGCTCTGTTAAACACCGCGTGCATTTCACCCCTTGAAAGGAGGTGATGGACGCAAGGGCCCTCGCTGGTCTCGCAGATCTGTTTTCCAGTTTAGTCCCGTGCTCTCGAGAAGCGCACCTTGCTGCCAACTGTTATGCAGGACATTTGGAGGCAAAAAGACAAATAATACAAACGCATTTTTTATTTCTTTGGCAATTCGTACTCCTTCCATCATTTCCATCTTCAAAATCGCTGAAAGTGTTTAAAATGGGTCACAGTTACGAAATGTCAGCTTCTAAAACACTGATCACAAACCAAGTTTTAAATTTTATTACTATATTTTTACTGGTACATTTTAGGTATACAGTACAGTTACATTCATCACTGGAATCTTGTACCTTTACATGACAGGTCTTGGTTCTCATTTTTCCCCTTATCCCTGCCCTCCCTCCACCCTTCCCTGTTTAAAAATTTTTTTTTTTTTTTTTTTTTTTGCTTTTGCTTTTCTCACATTTTTTCTTTTCCCTTCTTGTTTTATTGAACCGCTTTTATTTGGAGACGAAACTACTAGTCCGTAGTGCAGACTAGCCTTGAACTCCCTGTGTAGCCCAGGCTGGTGTTGGATGGACTGTCCCTCCTTCCTCAGCTCCCTAGGACTGATATTTCAGCTGGGTGTCATGGTGCCTGGCTTGGACTTCTATGTGCACTTCTCCCAGTACCTTTAGCTATTGGTTGATTTCATTTTTGTTCAATCTTAATGGCTAAGCTCGGCATTTGTGATGACTAAGTAAAAGACATATAGTCAATTAAAATTTCAAAACTAATATTCCTTATGAAATGACAATGTTGCTAAATGAAAATGAATATCAAGTGACGAAGGTCAGCTGCAAATTTACTTGGATTTTATACCAAATTAGAAACGTGCTTGGTCCAAGAAATGAAGGCTGAAAAGGGCAGCCTGCACCTCTCAGGAATCATGGGAAGCTCTCTGACTTCTCAGGACTGCTGTCAGCCCTTTGTTCTTGGCACCGAAATGACAGAAAAAGAATAAGGAAGAATGGGCATCATTGGTTTGTGCCAGGAACTGTGCCAAATCATACTTTTGTCACTTTGTTTATAAGTGCAACTGAATTTGAGGTATCCACAGTTCTCAAAGTAGAATTAAACCTTGGAGAGATTGAGGGTGCCAGTGAAATAGGTTGTTTTCAGCCAACCAGAAAACTGAAACTGATAGTGGCTTCTGAATTGGGATTCTTTTGACATCAGTAGGGAAATGAGCAAAAGGAAATTTTTTTTGGTACCGGGATTGAACTCGGGACCCTTGAGTTGAGCTATATGCCCCACCCTACTTTTTTTTTTTTTTTTTTTTTTTTTTGTACCCGGGATTAAACTCTGGTCCTTGCGCTTGCAAGGCAGGCCACCGAACCGCTGAGCTAAATACCCAGCCCTACCCTACTTTCTTTCTTTCTTTCTTTATTTTAAATTCTCAGACAAGGATTCTCAAAGTTACTGGTCCTCCAGGCTGGGTTTTGGTCTTTGTGTCTCAGCTTCCCATGATGCTGGAATTACAGGCATGTCCTGCCAATAACCAAATTTGGTGAAAAGGCAGTTTTTATCCATAAGTAAGAAATGTGGAGCATTGGACTTAATGGATAGTCAGGTAATGTTCATAACTCATCTTTAAAGTGCTGCATTAAGAGGCCAAGGGTCAGGGGTGGAAAACATTTAATGGTTATTATTTTCAAGGGTGCTTATCTTGATATAATGCTCCTTAAATGTTTTTAGGCTGAAAATCCTGAGGCCACCAGAAAAAATTTGAGAGGCTTATACATGGTTTTTATGATGAAAAAATAATAATGCAAGTGCCAGGAGTAGAAGTACTGGGAGAGAATTAAGATTAAAAAGGAAACAATAACGTGTCAGGGAGAGTTAGGTGAAAGGAGAATTGGGCAGAAGTCCATGCCACGGGACCAGATGTTGGCCATGCTAATCCACCAAAGAAACAGGAGCACGTTATTATAAATAAGAGTATTAGAAGTAGTATTAGTAAAGGGGGTGATGCTTCCTACTATACACTGTCCTGTAGACGTGAGGTGGTGCATGTTGATCTAGAAACTGTGTTAAAGAATCGACTAGAGTGTGTTCCAGGGAGGTGTACCAGTAGCTTTGTGGAATTTGAAAGCAAGATACTATTTACAGAAGGCGTGGCATCTTTGCATATTGTGAGACTAGTAATCTTGTGAGAGAAGAGGAAATGAAAAGGGAAAGAAAATTCACTAGTGCCCCTGGTCCTGTGATAGTTATTGAAAGACTGCAGTTAATCTTCACCCTTAAAAGGTGACATTGTAGCTCTCAGCACATAGTTGAACATACGGAGCTTGTAGAAGCTGGATGTTATGCACAGGGTGACACAGCAAATACTGTAATGTGATGATGATTCTGACTGGGCCCTGTTGCTCTCCAAAGTCCACATTCCTTAAGCTGTCCGCTGAGTTTCATCTTGAAGTGTTTAAGGTTTAAGGGGCCAGAAAGCTTAGCCATGATTTAGACTCAATACTATGATGAATTCTTTTCTACCAGATTCTCATACTATACAGGAGACTTTTGTTTGGGGAAGGGTCCATCTCTTGTGGAGGTACTCAGGCTTGAGGAGGACGTTTTCTAGACGGGATTGTTATGGGGACATTGTGGCTGTTCCTCAAATTCTTTCCCATTGCAAGGAGGTGTTTCCTGATCTTTTGAATAAGCCCATTTTGGGCATCACCATACGGGAAGCTGAACCCAGAAACTGAATGAAGGCAGATAAGGAAGAACATAAAACAAGGTAAGAAACTAGAAGACACATTTGAAAAGGCAAAGTAGAGACAGCCCAACACATAGTAAAGCAGTGCACAGCCCACAGGACCCCAGAAAGCGTGATTTCCAGTGAGAAAGGCACACTATGCAAGGGTACCATGGGAGCACTGACCTAGAGGTGAGGACCTAAGAAATCCAGAGTCTGCAGGGGGACGCATCACACTGGGGATGTGTGCAGTAAAGAGCCTGAGGGATTAACCTGTTGGGGATTAATTTCTCTGTATTAGTGGAAATGATCAGACATAGATTTCTAAGACAAGCAAGGTGTCCAGGGTGCATTACCTTGACACCTTGTCGGGAGAAATCTGCAAAAACTAGATGCCCACTGAGTTCTGCAATGCGTCATGGTAATGATATTTCTTAAACCATATTTCCCAAAGGGTATTTTGGTGATAAGGACACTGCTCACTGACTTGCAACTGTGTAAATCATATCAGTTAATTTCTATAAGGACTAAATAGCCTTTCCAAATGATTATGGCGGTGCCGTTTCCTCTTGAGTGCCTTTTCTGCACGTTTGCTTCCCACATTGTGTCACCTGTCCTATCTCCTGTCACTGATCTACACATATAGTTAGCATCAGTTCATCCCAGTATCCCACGAAGTACTCACCTCATGGACAGAGGCACACTGTCTGTTTGGCAGGAAGACCGTTGACCCTAGTCTAGACTTCTATGACCTCATGTGAGACCTGGCAGGTGAGAGAACTCTTCTTCCTTGCTGCCTTTACTGGCAAATGTCTTCTTTGAGCAGGATGCTTCGATATTGTAGCAGAAACCTGGGAGGCCGATCCCGAAACCATTTAACTGACTGCCACTGCTCTTTCTGACCTCAGCACAGTGTATAGTTGCAGAGCTGTGACTCTCTTCCAATCCAGGATGATGGATTGAAGGCGACAGCCCACATTAAAGTTCCAGGCTCCCATCTGGTCAGCAGATCTCACAAGTGCAATGTTGCAAGAGTCATTTATCCGAAGTGTGAACCCAGAGATTTGGATGTTTGAGGTGACAGCTTTTAGACACACGTCTTAGGGAAATAACTCACAGAAGATGAGGAGAAGAACTTGGCTAGATGGCAGCTCATGGGCTCATTTGTTAATTTTTGGTCTTTGTGATCAGGAAATTGGGGTAAAGAGAGGTGTCCATGGACATTCCTACTATTTTAATACCAGCAGGATTTCTTGCTTTGGATGTAGTAATGTCTGAAGAACTGGGTGACCTCCATCTTCAGGACTCAGCTGCTAAAGGTAATATATAATATGAGGGGTGATCTAAAACTCTACTGAACGTTTACATTTTTAAATATCATAAAGCATGCATTGCCATGAATCCCCCTCAAAACATCCCCTTGGTCCGCAGCACACTTAGCCATCGTTCTCGCCTCTTTCTGAAGCAGATCTGGTGGTCTTCTTCCATGAGTTTCTTCAGTTGCATTGTCATGGCTGCCTTGATGACCTGAACTGCTCCAAAATATTTACCTCTCATGGTTATTCTGAGTCAGAGGAGGAGCCAGATCTGGTGAATAAAGTGGAGAAGGATGTGCCGTGGGGTTTTAGGAGCCCACCTTTCCACCGGAGGCTCTGAGCCGCAGCATTCATTATTTTGATCACCTCTCATCAAGACACTTCGGAACTGCTTCAGAGCGTGGCAGGGATCGGGGATGAGTGAGTTTGGAGCAAATGAGAGTATTTTGAGGGATAGCAGTGTCTTTTCCTTTTTTTTTTTTTTTTTTTTTTTTTTTTTTTTTTGCTGAGGATCGAACTCAGGGCCTTGTGCTTGCGAGGCAGGCGGCAGAACCACTGAGCTAAATCCCCAGCCTGCTAAAATAATTTTTACAATTTAAATGTCCAGTATGTATTTTTGAGCAGGCCCTGCATGTGTGCATGTGTGTCTGTGTGTGTTTGTAAAGGAGTTGAAAATCTTGAAGAGAAGGTACCCTAGAAATCCCTTTTTGCCAGAGATTTACTTTTTTTTTTTTGCCTAATTCTGTATTAGCAGTGTTGAATAATCCCTTTGAAATAAGTTAGTATTAGATTAAATCCCTTTTAAATGCAGACTGTCATGTCAGTGACAGTTGCACTTTTTAGAAAATGCACTTATATCCTCTGCCGGGGAGCAAAATTCAATCATTGTTTATGGTACAGTTTGCATGTTTATTATAAATTCTAAAGATTGGCTTTGAACAGACTTTTGGTATTCACTTCTGGGCAGAGACTGTGGCTCAGTTTTTACTTGGTGAACAAACACTGCAGTGGCCGTCATGGCAATGCTCCAACCAGCTTTCCCTTTCCACTGTAATAATTACATAAGGTACATTTCAAAAACGTATCCACAGATCTGCTTTCTTATAAACTTTAGGTGGTATTGGTTCTCCTGATGTAACACAGCAGTCCCCAAGGCAGATAAGACTTAGATTTGAGAGGCAATTTTAATATACCGGCCCAGCCATCACATATAAACTTAATAACGTTAGATTGGCCCAAAGTGTACGCTGCTGCTTTCCAGGCTTTCAGTCTGGATCCAGAGCCGCGTTTGGTCTCAGAAGCCACAGGAGTGTCATTCAGCAGATTACTGCCAAGGTGAAGTGCTTCTTTCATAATGCATTTTGGAGGAAGTCTGTTTTTACTTCCTCCCCATACACACCACATGTATTCATTTCTCCTTCTCCTCCTCCTCTTTCGCATATCTCCCTGCCCCAAGTCCCTGCTTGAGACCAACATTCCTGCTTTGGTCTCTAATCGCAGCCATGTTTTCTGAGATACCATTGTATGAGCATATGGAGTCTTTCGTCACCGTTACTTAAAGATTTGTGAACAGCCTTTTTTGAAAAGGCTGCTGAATCTTTTACATGTGTAACATCCTCTAACTATCACTTTATGACATGCATAGGTTGATGTCATTATTTCTCTCTTGTGCAGGAAATTGTGCTCGGAGAGTTCAGATAACTTGCTCAAAGTCAGAGCTAAAGTTTGATTTTGTAAATTGTCCATGTCCCAAATCCCATTTTTTAAAACTACACTATGGCCTCTAGAGCTTCTGTTATTATGCTGACATGTAGGCAAATTATGTGTTTCTGGTTTTAAAGATATCGTTCAACATATGAAAATAATGTAGGTAGAGAATATTCTCAACTTCCTGCTTTTTATTAGGCTGGCTTTTATCTGGGAAATAAAAGGTTAGAAAAATTAGACATCAGTCTTGAAAGCAGTAAATTAGAGATCTAATGAGACCAGAGAATAGACAAGTGCTGGGAAAATGCCTCATTATTTCACTTGTCTTCATATATATCCTTCTCTCTTAACAAATTTGTATGGATTAGACCAAGGCCAGGTTTACTATCAAGTTAAACCAGTAAAGAAAAAAAAAAAAATACAGACCCCTGAACTGGGTCCCAGACTAGTTTTTTTTTGTTTTTTTTTTTTGCTGAGAGACCACTTACTAAATACCCAGTGGCTTTCTCACCTTCCTGCCTCAGTCCTTTGCATATGCATGGACCTCTTGTACTGAGCAAATTCCATTATTATTCGTGGTTTCTCTCCTTGTCTCTAGACTTGGAGCTCCTAGCACTTGAGTGGATTGGCACAATGCTTCTTTCAACTAATTATAGTAATAATCATAGCGACTGGCAGTTAGTGAGCACTCAGAAAGTACAGATGTGGTGCTGAGTACTCCAGTAGATCATCTCATTTAACCCTCACACAGATGCCCTCGAAGGTAGGGAGAAGGATTGCTGACACTTGTGAAGGAGAAGATGAGATAATGCTGAAGAATGTGATACAGTGTCTGAGGTTTCACAGCTGCTAAGTAATTTGTCCCAAGTCACAGAGACAGTAAGTGGTGAGGCTTAATTCACTCTTTTGACTTCATATCCTTTCACTTAACCCTAGTTTGCAGTAAATTTTCTGTATCAGATGCAGTATTTGTCACATATTAATGGCTTAATAAATGCTTTTTGAATTGAAAAATAAGGCTATTTTCTCTGGGAGCAAACTAGACTTAGAATTAGCAGACAAAGGTTTGAATTACGTTTAGTCACTTCTAGTTTTCTCACTGTGGTAATTCATGTCACCTCTCTGGATTCCATTTTCTTCCTTTGTAAAATGAAAGGGAAATAGTTAAATGGGCTCTACAATCTCTTCTAAGCTCTGGTGCATAAACCCAGAAGTGGTGACTAGAAAAAAAAATTCAAACTGCTAGCTGATGTAACACAGTTATTGAGCAAATAGCTATTGCATTATTCCAGTTGATCTTCTGTTCAGCCATAGTAGTATAACTCCATTTAGATCAAATCTGGATACATTTTTGTAGGGCCTCTATCGCTTTTCAGAATGTTTGAAAACAAAATGTGTTTAGACTTCTAACCCTGAGTTTGGGAGGCTGAAATATACATAAGATGTGAATAAGCTTGACTTTGATTACCATAAAACACTATAGCTGGGGGCGGCCATAAAAACCTATAAAATTGAACTTGATATGACCCATGACCGGTTTTCTTAATGTGTGGATGCTTTGGCTTTCAAGTATATTCTTTCACTGTATTATACAAAATGTGGATAAAGCGATAAGTGAGTTTAAAAATGATGGTATAAGTGAAGTACACTGTCACTGTAAAGTATTTCGCCCCAGGGAGACCAAAAATGTAATGCGGCCTCATTTCCTTCCTTTTAAGTGCTCTTTGGGGCTGTTTAGGGATGCTGTTGATGAGATGATTTGTTTGTTGTTTGCTAAATTACAATAATCTCAGTCTGATTTTTGTTTTGTTGTGTTTTGAGGAATTCTTATCTAAAAAGCAATTTTTTTCAGAGGCAGAAGTAAAGCCAGAGGGATCAGAGAGGAAAAGAAGTTAAAAAAAGGAGAGGTAGAGAAATAGGAAGGATGAAGGAAAAGAAGGAGGGAGGGAGATATTGTTTCATAAGCTGCTACCAATACTTGAAATGGTTTAAAGGCTATTTGGTTTGCTGTGGGCTCATTGGGTCAACAAATACCACATCCCGTGAGCTGATGGCAGGGCCAGTGGCCGCCTGCAGTGGTTGGTGGTTCTAAATCCTAATGCTGCCTTTGACAAGGCTCAGCAACCTGAGTTTCCAGTGTAGGCCCTTTGCTTTCTCTGGCAGTGTATTGATCAATCCATGCAGGCAGCAGTAACCACAGAACTTTGAAGGGACATCGTGAAGACGGAGAGGAGATGAGAGTTCGTCCTCAACTCTTCTGCCATTTGCCCTTCTTGTTTGTTGGGTTAGTGCTTAACCAGAGAGAAAAAAACGGTGTCAACCTGCATAGCCAGGCTCTCAGCTGCGTCAGTCAGTTTTGCACCACTGTGACAAAGTCCTTGAGCTAAATCACTTATAAGGGGGAGGAAAGGTTGACTGTAACCCAAGGTTTCAGTCCATGGTCAGTTGGATTTTTTGTTTTTGGAATTGTGGTGAGCCAGCACATCATGGCAGGGAGCACATGGTGGGGCCACGTCACTCACTTTATAGTCGTTGTCAAATAGAAAAACAGATTCAGGGTCCTGGTATCACCATCAAGGGTACTCGCCCTTCCTTTGGGCAGCAGCACTGGCTGTGGTCAAACCTTCACCACATGGGCTTTTGGGGGATGTTCAGGATCTCTAGTCAACCTTTCAGAGCTGGTTTCACTCATACACACAAATGTTTTCATGTTTCTTTTTCATTGTGAAATAATGAATAAAGAAAATGTGGTATTTCTACACAGTGGAGGACTACTTTGTCACAAGGAAGGATCAATGTGAGTCCTTTGCAGGAAAATGGATGCACCTTGACATCATAATGTTCAGTTAAATAAATCAGAAGCACGAGCTCAAAAACTCATTTTTCTTACACAAAACCCAAAGTATAGTTTATAAAGCGAAACAGAAGATAGTGTGAGATGGGGAGATTGACCTCTTGAGAAAGGGAAGCAAGAGGTGGAGGGAGGGAATGGGACAGAGGAGGTAAAAGAATTGAGATACGTTAAGTACACGTGCCAACCTCCCCCCGTGAATGTCATCAGTACGCACTGCAAACCTGTAGTGATAACAACGAACTCTCGAGGAATAAAGTAAAGTGAAGTGAGCACAGTCAAACTGCCTGATAGAATGAAGGAAAAACAGACATTGGAGTCAACTTCCCACCTTGCCCATAGCGCTGCCAACTGTAGAATATCTGCCAGCTGCTTCTACCTCCTTGTGCCTCCTCTGAAAAAGATAAAATGCCAGATCCTTTGCTCAAATCTTGGAGAAGTAGTGACAAATACACACACACACACACACACACACACACACACACACACACACATGTATATATAACACAGTTCCAAGCCTGTAGTGTGTGTTCAGTATTTGGTCATTATTAACTTGATTTTGCACGTCTGCTTTCTTACCTGAAGGTCTAAGCTACTGTTCTTGTGTTGAATGCCTCCCGTTGGACCATCTAGTATGTGATCAGCCTCCTGAATTATGTGGGAATGGCCCACCGTTGAGGGTCAAATTTGTAAGCTTTCAGATTCAGAGCTAACCAAACATGCTAAAATTAGGGGCTGCATTATGTTAAGATTACACTAACCTAGCAGCGTTTAAAAAATAATAATGTTTGATATAGGTCTAGTTTGCAGTTAGTGGGTTCAAGCTGTGTGCATTATGGAGCCTTTCACTATCCTAGCATAATGCAGCAGAGTAGTTTATTGAGAGCTCACTTATGAAATTTTTGGTCTAATATTCTCAAGTACAAATCTTCCAGACTCCAGTGAGGATAGTGGCAATAAGAGCACTAGCAACCACAAATACCTTTATATTTTTAGTAGTATCTTGTAAAGTGATTTCATCTGAACTCCTCTTAAATTTCATTCTTTAGTTCCCATTGCAACATATAAAAATAAGAAATTCTGATGTTCAGGGTACTATCTTCAAGAGTTTCTTTAAGGACAAATATTTGTATTTGAGGAACTTAATTACATACAATGAGTCTTCTGTCACATAGGGATAAATCAAACATGGTTAAGATAAAGTTCTCTACACTTCATGGCTGGGCCATAATTTATGTTAATTGGGCCACAGCTGACTGGGGTCGAATACCTACCTGATTCACACCAGCTTCAGTGGGTCTGGAAAGCGGAGATGCATCTGGTTATGCATTTGGGAATGTAGGTGCTGGGACCCAAGAAGAGAAGACCTGGCCCCCACACCAGCACCACTCATGGATGTAGGTACCTGCCAGGGCCCCAACTCATGGCCACTCTTCTGAGATGGGCATATGCACAATCCTTATCACATAGTTACTGTGTTATTCTGCAGCAGGTTTGGGGAGGAGAGAATGCCTGGGTCTCTGATGCCCTGTAAATAAGCTGCTTTGAGTTCAGAGGTGGATTTCTCAGGTAGCTACAGATACTTAAGTTTTAAACTCCTTGGTGAAGTAGACAAATTCTGTTTTAATTTTGCATGTGTCCTTCTGCAACCTTTCCTAATGTGGCCTCATGGAATAGTTTCATTTTCTCAAAAGTTGGAGGGTTAATACTGTATTGTTTTTAATCATAATTTAGGGTTTAATCTGCTACTGCAAGTTAAATTTAGAATGTAAATGCTTTACTGCAATATATTAAAATCTTAATACCTAGTATTTAGGTCTTAGAAAGTTTCCAAGAGTCTCATATTTAGCCTTAACTAATGAAAGTGAATTAACCATGAACATCAATAATATGATGTTAACAGAGCATTTTTCTGTATGGGGAGGATAGGACAAAAGCCCTCTCTTCAGCATGGAATCTCTTTGATAATATTTTCCCTTAACTTTGTAAGCTTGTCACTCTGTGTAACTCCACAACCCAAGGGGCTGAAATAGCAGACAATGAAGGAAATAGATGACAAACAAAGATTAAAAACAGACCTACATAGACAAGCAAAAAGTAATTGCAGTGATCAGCAACGGCCGAGAACAGGCAAAGCAGCTTCAGTGAGGACACTGCGGCACTTTGGGCCATCCAGTGTAGGGACACAATGATCAAAAACTCGCCTTAGCTTTAAGGATTTCCCTTGCAGGGGCGAAGTCTCTAATTAGAACATCAAGTGGTCCTTTATATCTGATAGAGTAAAATAAGTATTTAAAGTAAAAAACAGCATCGATTGTCCTTTTTATATCAGAAAGTAAAATAAGTGAGATTTCATTGAAGTAACAATGAATTGAAATCAATCTGCTTCTTTAAGTAAGACTTTGTAATATCTGAGGCCTTGAGGTGAAGGGTAAAAGCTTTGGAGTTGATTTGCTTAGATTTAAAAAAAATGTAATTAATGCATGATAAACTGCACATTTAAAGATTCTCCGTTTGATAAATTTTGTCCAGGATATTCGCCTGTGCAGCCATCACCATGATTAAGATAGTGAGTATCCATCACCCCTAAACGTCCCTCACACCTCTTGGGAATCGTCCTTCCCACGCTGTGCTTCCTTCAGAGGTTGCCGTTGGTCTGGTTGTACTACTATGGGATTGGTTTTCATTTTTGAAAAATTAATGTGAATGAGATCATAACATATCTGCCCTTTGTCAAAAATTGCTCACTGAGATTTATCCGTGTCATCTGTATCCAGGTTTATGCCTTCCATCACCAAGTGGCCTTCCGTTGTGTATATACGTGACGATGTTTATTCATTCACCCACTGAAAAACATTTGATTGTTTCTAGCTTTTTTGACTGTTATCATTAAAACTCTCATGAACCTTTATTTAGAGTCTGTGTTTGCACATGCTTTCAGTTTATTAGGTAAATACTAGGAGTGGAGTGCTATATGCACATGGACTGCCAGGATTTAAATTTTTTGGTACTACCTACTGTAATACTAAGTCATGTAACCTGCTAGATGATATCAAAAGCACATATTTTACAAGGGTTAAATGACATGATTCATGTAAAGCCCTTACCATTGTGCTTAGCTCATTATAACACTCAGAACCTCAACTGCAATTATTATTATTTTTTATTATTTTTTTGTAATAAGGGATCAAACTTGGGACCTTACACTTGCAAAGCAGGTGGCAGAACCACTGAGCTAAATCCCTGGTCTATTTTTAAATATACTGATTTAAAATTTTAGAAAATTTCACTTTTGAAATGTGTAAGTTTTACTTATGAGAGAAATTCATTTATATGAAAAATGATTTAGTCATGCTACATAATAGTGGGTCAAATAATACTCCATATTAAGGAAATATATTTCCTTGTAACTGAGTTTTTTACATTATTATTAATGATGTATGAAGATTAATAGAAAGTCTTTGAAATGATACACTGAAATATAATTTCAGTTTCGGACAGACTTTTCATATACTGACATGCAGAATGTGTAATCGACTTAATACTATTAATGATAAATACCATTTACCTATGAGGGCCCGGTGGTAGAAGAGGTACGATAATACAAGTGCAATCCTGCCTCTACTCCTTTTGTTGGCGTGCAGTAGCTGGGCAGTAACCTAAGGTTGAGACCTCCAACCTCTCCGTATTACCCAGGCAACCTCTCTGCCACTTAGAACACTGGTCTCCAACGCAGATGTTCTGTGACCTTATGGTCCATGATGTAATATTTCCCTAACCAGTCTGGCACTCTCTAATAATTTGAGTTGAAATCATTGCTACCTATGCCCCCACAAAAGTTTTGTGATTACTTAAGGAGAGATATAACTTTTTAATGCCTTTGTGAAAGATCCTTCAGTGGGTGTCTGGACGCAGGTTACATTTTTGGTCTAAAGGATCTGAAAGGCAGCACAGAAGAGCTACGCTCCCCATGTCCCACTGGATCTTGAGTAATGCAGACCCATGGCCATGGAATAGTGTTAGAAGAAAGGCTGCTCAGGCCAGGGATTTAGCTCCATGGGGCTGTAGCCTGCCTCACAAGCACAAGGACCCGAGTTCAATTCCCAGTACCAAAAAAATAAAAGAGAACGAGG
>NW_022900930.1:6399485-6463234 GCF_012274545.1 Fukomys damarensis | reverse complement strand
GGAGGTCAGCACCTGGAGATGATGTTGCAAACACAAATCCCATATTAGGCTCAAAGAAGTGGCGGATTTTCTTCCACTTTGTCTTTAGTAGTACTACTGTTTTGGGTTTTATTTTCTTCTCAGCATTGTGTTACATGAAATCAACTGCAATGCCTCGCTTAAATTGTCGTCTGCTTTCTGTCCTTGAAGCTAGCAGCTGGATGACTAGATGCCAGCAAGCCTTTGCTGTCCTGCAGCCATTGCGTCCTCAAGCTGTTCTGTCAGGACCATCATTTGAATTTTTCATGCTTATCTATCTGTGTAGCTACTTTTCCCTGAGTAAAATTCAAAATGCTAACCGCATCACAGGAAAGTAATGACTTAGAAATACTGCAATACTTATAAATTCTGATATAATATATTACAGACGTCAGCTGTTGAGTGGTCCTAATTTTCTTTTTCAGATACATGTGTGAAGAGACATCAATGTCTTCACCAAATTCATACCATCCCCGCCCCAACATCATCTCCTTGTAGTGTGGAAGAGATTATTTTTGGACAGGAATTGGTGCTAATATCCTTTCAATTAAAACCCATTCTTTCCATTCAGAATTCTCAGAGGTACAGGAAACTTACTGGGTAGTGCCTTATTTGGATCTCACCTTTTAACAGAGTATTTCCTTTCCATTCTATCATAAGAAAGTAATGTCAAGTCAGTACTGACATTTTACGTATGCATTTAGCCTATTCAGTGAGTCTGCTGGGATGGTGCAACTCCAGCGTGCAACCATCAAAAAAAGCAATCGGCTTTTCCCACTGAGTTAAGAGAACATTTCCCCATCTGCAGGCCCATTCCTCTTAGCATTCTGCTGTTGCACTCAGCATATGTGGGACTTTGCTACCTTCAGTAAGTCACTAGCATGTTTTCTATCAACCGAACTCAACTCCTGATCATCTTTGATGAAAACCTATAAAAGCCTCATTCTATTCAACTATAGATAAACTCTAAACTTTCCATTTTTCAAAGAAAAAAAATGATTCACAAAGGCAAGAAGGTCCACTGTTAATTTCATTTCAATATTTCTAGGTTAGTGATTGTATATATATATTTTTTAGCTGTTACTGTCAAAAGTATAAATTATTGAACATTTGCATTTGGGATATCATTTCACTTCTGTTTTCCAAATTGATTGGCACATGGTAAAAATTAGTCTTTTGCTTTCTCACTACTTTACAATGTTTGCAGAATGTAAATGACTTAAAACTATTATTCATAATCGGAGTGATGCTTTAAAGTTTTCAAGGAAACTTAGATGTATCCTCCTGACTTTCGGCCTTACACTTCTAGAATGTCAGTGTTTTTTCTTATCACATATCTAGGGAGGCGAGTGAGTGTTTTAAAGGGAATACATGTTTTCCTTAGAATGTCAAAATGTCACTAGAACCTATTCCTGTAGGATAGGCTGCCCAATGCCATTCTAGCCAAACGGAGCTTTGACCAAATTGTCTAATTTGACATCATTTTGCATTTTCTCTTTTATGCTAAGCTATGAATAACAATTGGCAGATATCACTCTGTATTTAAAATTCAGTATGTAAAGTTTTCATTTTAAGAAATACTGTTTTGTTTGGTGTGTCTACTCATGTAAAACAAGAGAGACTGTGGGATGATTTGCTCAAATGCAATGTTTGATTCTCTAGGAAACACTGGAGAACCATATCATCTGAACCACAGTGGGTGTGCAGCTTATATTCTGGCTTTCCAATGACATGGAGATTTTCTGTTGGAAACCATGTTCCCAGGAGCCATTGCAGGGCTGGATTAAAGCAGTGGTAGAGAGCAGGGTCTCTGCAGGGGAAGAGTCCTGTCTCTGGTTTGAGTTTGCTCACTTAGCTGGCTTTACCTCTTAGACACATTCTGATTGGTCTCCTTGCCCTTCTCCTGGTCGTCTGGCCTCTGCCATTTCCACGTTTACAGGCCGGAGCCTGTCTGCCTTGATAAGTGCAATCTCCTTTCTTTTTGCCCTCATCCATGTTCCTCACCTTCACAAGATCAGGCCTTTGAAATCCATCAGATTTCATCAGAATGCTACTCTAGCTTCCTTTGATATGTCTGTACCTCAGGGCTGAACCTTTCGTTCGTTTAGTATATTTTACTGCATGCCACTTTCTCAACTGTGCCTTCGTGCCTAAAGTAGCTTTCTGGTAATAAAGAAAAGAGAATTTAGGAAAGATACACGAACCATCTAATAGTTTGATATAGTGAAAAGTGTATTGCCATTGGGCCTTAATTTTGCTTTGAACTACAAAGAACTTTGAAAATTTTAAAGGGATCCATCCATTTCACTTTTCTTGTTTCGTTCTTCAATATGTATGAAGAGTCACTTCTATGCCTAATAGTGGACTAGATCCAGGACCTTTTTTTTTTTTTAAGAGAACATTTACTTTAATACCAACCATCATTAGGAGTTAATAAAATAATGGAAAAGATAAAGAAATGGACAAATGATAATACTATGACCAATCTTAATATTCTGAGGCCTGCCAGAGGGTTGCCTTTCATTAATATGCAGGCTACAGTGGGTCTCTCCTTGTTTCCTCTCTTCCCATTTATTGTTGGTGCTTATGAGCAAGCTGTCATACAGAAAATTATTCTTGATCAGGGATTTACAGGATGATGAAAAATGCCCTGGGGCATCCAAGCATGAAAGGGAAGTCCAGGAAGAAGGAAGCCTGAAAATGCATGGAGAGCAGAGAAGGATGGGTCTGGCTGGGGCAGAGAGAGGGCATTGTAGAAGGCACCTACGCCGGAAGACAAGGACTGCAAGATACCAGGTTTTCCGGTGAAATCTAGCTCATTCCGATCCCTCGAAAATACACAGAATCATTTTGTGACAGTATCATGGGAAATATCACTGAGTATAAGAGGGATGCATTTCTAAGTAGAGCCATTCCTGTCAGTGCCTTGCTGCTGCATGTCCTGAGCAGAATTGTGGAAAAGTATTGTAAGCTATTGAGTGGCAGACACAGAAACATTATAAATGGCTGTGTGTGGACCAGTGTTCTCATTCTGTGGGTTTTTATTCAGTAGCATCCTGTTTTGCTGGCCATGTGGTCAATAGTTGAGTATGTTTTGGGGAACACATGGGAGTTTGAAATGTGGGTGCAAACAATAGGAAGCTGATGAAAAAGAGTGTGTGCTTGGTCAGTGGGAAGATTTGAAACCTTTCATTTGCAACTAACGGAGACTTTGTCTGTCACTTTACTCTTGTACCTGGGCCAATAGCTCATTGCTTCATTTTTCTGTGATGTCTGGTCTTTGGGGATGGATAAAAAGGATACAAAAGTCAATATGTGTATGATGGTGTCCAGAGCATAGAAAACAATTAGGACTGTGAGCTAATGACCTCAGAGTGGGGACTTTCATGATGGCCACAGAAAGAGACATAAGGGATTGTTAACTTAGTTCAAGCCTTGCAGCGCAGGGCCTAAAATGTTCACATCAGTGGATGGGACACAGGTTTATTTTGGTCAAAAATCTATTATTTTAATCCCCCCATCTGAGAGTAAAAAATATTTTCAAGAAAATAAAATGATGTTTTGCATCTAATCTTCTATGTTTTAAAAATAATTCCCTAGGCTATGACTGTTAGAATAACAGTTACCAAAAACACACCCCTGTATTGCATGTTGACACATATAAATCACAGTTATTTTATTTTCAGATGCTATAGCACTCAGTAAAATCATACCATTTTCAAAAACATAAATCAACTTAAAATAAAACTTGTTTATTATAGAACTAATTTTTTATAAATACTCAAAACTATGTTCAATTTAAGAGTTATTGCCCATTTTTTAGGTGTTATTAAAGGAGAAAAGGTAGTGCTTATTTAAACAGTAGTTGTTTTTGAATGAAGTTGTACCTTGCATGGATTTTAATTCTTAATTTTACAAATTACATAGATACCCTGCAGGTACGATGTAGAGCAGCCAAAACTGGAATGGCACTGGGAAAAAGCTTTCGTCTGTGAGGACAAATTGAAATTTGCCACAACTGGTCATCTAGTATTTTAATAATCAATGAAACATTTCTTCGTCTTTCACCTTTAAAAACATCTTCTGTATACAGCCTCTATGTAAGTACTCAGAAGAAAACTGAGATGCTTAATAATCGTGCCGTGACAAGCACAACTTGGTTAGCAAAAATAACAGTCAAACATTTTATTAACAGGTGACCAGGAATGTGAGAAGTAGTTTGAGTAACTAGAACTGATTGGGAAACATGTGGCAGCCAGCTAGTATTTTTTAAAAAATTAGACAACAGTAGTTAATTCGGCTCAGTGAGGCAGGGTGTTAAAAAAAAATACTGTAGAGGTGATTTACACAGTAACTATGAAGTTTTCTTTTTTAACATTTTTATATTTGGGGGTATAGGACAAAACATCAAATACTATTATTTTACAGTAGTTTAAATGACATACTTGAAGCTATCAATACTGTAGAATATGGGTTTCTTTTTTTCTCCCTTTTTTCAGGGTTCTTCACTATCAGTCTTGTAACATTCTAAAAAATTTAACTTACTATCGGTGCATTGAATCTCTTCCTCCCCCAGGTTGTTTACTGTCTCAACACAGCACTTCATGGAATTCTTAGGGCCCCGTTGAATTCAAAGATATAAATCTTGTAAATAACATAAAACTCAGCAAGCAAGTGTATGAGTCCTGACCTTTCCCTGTGGCCTCAGAATCTCAGTTAGATCGGAACTTGCCTTATGGACAGAGGAGTGAAGGGTGTGCTAATGGCCTGATGTTCATTGTCAACCCTCATGCAGGGCTTGATTTCTCTGTTGAGTGACTGCATGATGGGTTTGTAAAATTGCTTGCCATTTGCCTTCTGATTTAGAAGATGTTGGGTATGCTCTGTGGTGCATGAGTAAACAGTGATCATCGAGTAAGTTATTGGAAACCCACCCACTCTGCGCAGGTAATGGCAGTGTGGACAAGCCATGAGTACACTTGATCTTTAAAATCTAACTTCTTTACTTTAGGGGTGTATGTTCTGCTGCATCATTATTTACTAAGAAACAATGAACAGCTCTAGTTCTTTGTAAGATTTGCAAACCATCAGCTTGAGAAGATCTAGGAGTACTTTGTAAAATCCAAGATTCTGGGGCATGGATTTATTTTAACAGACCCTTTATTTGGACGTAACAATTAGTACTTTTCTTTCTATTCCTATGTACCTCTCATATTGAGGGAGATGTTGTTGTGTTATTTCAAAGTAAGTTCCAGACATGTTACTTCATCTCAACGTCCTGCATTACAAAGACATTTTAAACAGCAGCACTAAACTACAGTTTGAAAGCAGTCTCCCAAAGTTTAGTGTGCTGGCAGTCTTGGTTGACATAGATTCTAGAGTTTCTTATTCAGTAAGTCTGAAGCAATGCCCAAGAAGCTGTGGTTCTAACAAGTTCCAGGTGAAAATGATACCCTTGATCTGGAGGTCACACTTGGAGGATCATTGCGGGTCTCTAACTGAGATGCAAATTACTATTTTTGTGAGGAGGCAAAAAATGAAATTTCTCATTCTGTCAATATTTTTCTTTCTGGCATCAGGTTTTCATAATAAAGAAGGGTATCCTATTTTGAATAATAACTTGTGGGTTTTTATTGGCATCTGCTACGTTCTTGTCCTTGATGCATATTAAGTTTATCAGCCAAGGACCAAATAGCTTTGGTGAGAACACTTGGAGATCAAGTACAGTGGGTGAGACTCTTCTGGCAGGTACTTCTCTTAGGGCACGGATGGCAAACCTTTTAGAGTCAAGTGCCCAAACTACAACCCAAAACTCACTTATTCATCAGTGTGCCAGTACTGCAATTAACTTTGATTACTGAGGTTATGGTTTAGAAAAAACAGGTCGTACTTTAACGTCTTTTATCTTAAAAGAAAATAACACATGTGCCGTAGATTGCCAGCGCTGTCCTAGAGCTTGCCGGCCAAGGGCGTTAGAGATGGATCGGGGAGGTTAGGTATGTACTCTCTTGAAACACTTAAGTGGTTTCGCTGCATTAAGACAGGGACTGGAGATGGAAGGGCCTAGTACAATAGTGTATGGTGTGGTCAACATGCAAATTGTCTCCTCCGCGGACTTCCTCCGGGTTGCCACGGTGCATCTGACAGCAAAGTGAGCTGGGAATCGCAGAAGAGTTCGTAAAAAGGAGTGGGTAGATAAATACCTTGAGAGGGGAAGATTCCGGAGAGCCTCTGGCAGCATCTCTCAGGTCCTCCGCAGAACTATTTCCCACAGGCCGGGGTCTCCTGTTCAGCTCTGTGTCCTGTATTGGCTTCCTTCCTTTGTCTGCTTCCCAGTAATCACTGTGTCATTACTTCCAGGGGTTCCGAGCACTACTTTCCAAACTACCAGTTGTATTAGTCAAGTTGTCATAACTATAATGAAATACATGGTGAGAGCTACTTTATAAATAAAAGCAAATCATTGGCTCATAACTTTGGAGATACATGGTGCAAACAGTATGGTGCAGGTTGGCGAGAGGCCACTGTCTAAATCACATGGTGGCAGGGGTACACATGGCTCACTTAATCTGGGTGTCTACTCCCCCTGACCTTACAGAACCGGGGCCATTCATCCTTGGGGATTCCACCCCGGCCTTCCCCTTCATTGCCAACAGGCTCCACCTTGAAGTGCCGCAATGCAATGAAGTTTCCCTGCTCTTAATACTGTTAACGAGACTCTGGGCATTAAATTCCTGGAGGAAAATCACAGAAGCTGCTCTTTCACTGAAAGATCAGTCTCACTGGTGGGTTTACCTGGAGGGTGGAGAGCAGTCAGCTTGTCCCTGCTTAAAGTTGAGGACTGCCGTGAGAATAAGCTGAAAAACCGAGCAACATCTATTCAGTAACCCCCAGGTTCTATATCCTTTGTGAAAGGTGTTTTATACTTTGTAAGGAATGGATGTTCACCGCAGAAGAATTAGACGACTCAAGTAATTGAAATTCAAATGTTTTATCTAGCATCTAGAGATAAATGTTGGAGTAAAAATCATGCACCAACACACCAATCCTCAGCCATGACCCCCAGGGTGACAGAATTGTTAAGAAACAGCACATAAACTGAGAAGAAATTCAGTCGCAGAGTGAATCCTTCTATTTCTTAGAACTTTTGAAGGCTGAGGGCAAGAAACATAGTCACCTTTGACGTGTCTTTTTTTCTCCTATCCTCTGTCATCATATGGCAGGTAACTGCATTATTTTTTTATTATTATTATTTTTGTTTGTTTCTTGAGAGAGGGTCTCACTATGTAGTTGGGACTGACCTGGAACTCACTGTGTAGCCCAGGCTTGTCTCTAACTCACAGCAATCCTCCTGCCTCAGCCTCCTGAGTGCTGAGATTACAGGCGTGCGCCCAGCACTCTGCATTGTGTTCCATTTTACTCCTCCCAAATGGAGGTCTCACTGTAAAAGAAAAATCACAAGGTACCAGATGGAGTCTCTTGTCCTCCCCACTCCCTTTTTTCTAAGTTTATATGAGATAGGAACTGTAAAGGAAAATTCCCAACAAGCAGGTTCCCTCCTGAGAAAGCCCCCTCAGGCTGATTCCTAGGGCCCCTAATTAGGAGGAGGATGAGATGAAGGAGACAAAACCAGACATTAATGAGTGACATCAGTCCTACCGGTTGTTTAGGTCATGCTTTGTTTTTCTGTGATTGTTTTAACCTGGCAGTGTACTATATATTTTTGTTCTTTAGTAGTTATATTTGTATACATATATGTATACATACATATGCATATACACAGTCATCCTTACTATTGGATTGAAAGATTTAATTAAAATTATGATTTACCAAAGTCCTTATTATTGGATACGGATATTTCAATTTTCTCCTACTCCAACGTGTATTCTGCTTTTATATTTACTTACTACTTTGACATTTTCTTTGGTTAATTTGTCTAAGTATAATTAATAGGTCAGGAATAAAATTTTGGTATTTTTTGATGTGTTACCAAGTTCTCTTTTGGCAATGTAGGAATCTGTCCAGGAGCCCCACATCATTCCATCTGAGTCTTTGCTAATCTAGTAGGGAAATTATATTTTCTAAAGCATCTGATATTATTAAGTACTATCTACATCGAATCTTTTATTTGCCTGGTTTATCGTCTCCTTTTAATTTTGTAAACTCCTGGTGTTTTATTTTTCCATTGAGGTTTTGATCTGTTTTTGATATTTTCTGAGTGTTTCAGAAGTAAAATAAGGTATCCTTTTATCTAGGAACTTTTCTTCTGCTTCGCATTTTCTATTTAACATATAAAGCTTTTTTATGTGCCACTTGGATAATTATAGTTTTTATGGACAAATTAAAAATCTGTCTGTCCAGTGAGTCTCTTTCTCCTTGTGAACCCTATGGGCTTCTGTACTTGTTGTCAGAGTCTCTGTGCTGAGTCACCCATCAAAGCCATCACTTCCTTCTGAATGCCTCAGAAATGGGAACGCCTGTTGTAGAAACCCGTGGCGTGGCTGTTGTGAACATGAATGAATTTGTTTTTGAGTTCTACTTAAAAACTGCTCTTTATAGTTACCACGACTTAAAGTTACTAGAGCCCTCAAGAATTTCATGAAGGATTCATCTGAATTTTCTGTAAGATTATCTTCCACAGCTGGAGGCCCTGACCAAGGCTCAGGACTTTGCAGAGCCTGTGACCCATGTCGTCTTGAGCAGTTGACTCTCGTGGGCCAGTAGGGAGACATGGCTCTGCTGGGATGTGAACAGGTAGAGGGGTGGTAAAAGAATTCTGCGTCATGTTTTCTCTTCTTCTAAGTTAGAAAGGCCTCTGCAATGCAAAGCAAGTGAAGAAAAACACGTGGCGATGCCAGGGTGTCTGAAATCGAGTTGCTTAGTAGCAAGATGCTTCTCCACGTACAAAGCCCAGTAACCTCCTGGCCTGCTTTCCTCAGGCGAAGCAACACAGTGGCCTTACGTCCTACATGAAATTTGGCCGTTAAATTACATGCTCCCCGTTAGTCTGTTTGGAGAGAATTTTGCCCCTCTTCTATGTCTTTATTTTAGGTTCACATGCCTTACTCAGGAAGAGTGTAAATGATCCGCCTTGGTATACTGAATAGCTGTTCAGGAATACAAATGATATTTACGAGGAAGTTGGGAGTGTTTTAAATATTGGAAAAATGCTGACTTTGACACATGGAGGATAATGATGCAGAAACAGTGGTTTCTTTGTAAACTCTTTAATGGCAACCATTTTCTAAATCAAAGCAATCCGCACTTCCCCATTTACAGTCTCATCTCCAACTACTACAGTCTCGTAAGAAAGGTTTACTGCACTGCAGCTTGTGCTTTTCTGAATGGTTATCTAGCTCTCTGCAAAGCCAAACCAGTTATATTTTATCTTTTAGAAGCATACAGATGTGAAGAGGTGTGGTGTGTGGTGTGAAGGGCTGGGTCCTTTTGAGCTAAACCATGGTATTGTAAGAAGACACAACATTTACTTGAGAAGTACAAGTCTAAGACACGTGGGCCGATCCCCTCATTATGTTAGTGTTTATCACTCTAGGAATGCATCAGTAGTTATATAAGTGGGTTTGTGTACTTGTGCATAGAAATAACAGGAATTTTAATGTGGCTCTAGTCTATTAAATAAGGGTTGCAGTAATAAATGCCAAAAGGATTCCACACTATGTCTCAATTTTTAATGTTTCAAATATGGCAAGGTTTAATTTATGTATTAACTTCCACATTTGCTAAATCATACACATTTACTGAAAAATGCTTATTTTTCTCCATGTGTGAGCTGAAAAGAATGCGTGTAATGTAATTATATTTGACTGTAGCCAGAGCTGTTTATTTCTTGTAATGGCTGTGTTTGTTCTTGACCTGCTGGGTGTTCATTTAATGAGATTCTTCCAGAGTTTTCCATAAACCCCTTTTCTTGCGTCAGAAGGAAATGTGCATTAACACAAAATAGCAGAAATGTGAGAGAAAAGAGCTTGCAAGAGAAAATATGTCTCTTACCAAGCAAACTTGGGAACAAAGGGTTCCTGTGTATAGTCCTTTTCACAAAGAATTATTTCTAGAGATAAAAATTCTGCTGTAGTCTGCTTTGACTGTGTTCGAAAAATGCACCCCAATGTTAATACACTTCTGATTGCACTTTCAACTTACAGAGGGAGATTTCTTTTATTTAGGAAAGTAATTGTTATCATGTTGTCATCTTCAAGAACATAAAACCTGGGAGGGAGAGGAAATGAAGCTGTGTGCAGAAACACAATATGCCAAGTTTACATCTCTGAGACACTGCTATAAACTTTTATTTTAAATGTTCTGTGTGCTCACAAAAATTGAGAGGATATGAAACACAGGGTTTTTTCTAACCTGAAACACTGAATAAAAACTCATGCGTGAAAGTGCCTAATAAAATGGATAATGTCCAAAGTAAGGAACAGGGATTTTATGTTTGCAATAGAGACATGACGGGAAAAAGAAAGTTAAGAAGCACAGTCATTGCATCAGCAACAGGTAGAAAGATAAAGAAAATGTTCACCTTGTTATGGTTTATATCTAGACGTTTCCCTAAGGCCTCCTTGTCTCACACATGGTGCTTTGGGGAGGGCACTGGATCATGGGGTAATAATCTTCTGATGAGCCTCTGAGTGAATGTGATGTTGAGAGGTACATTCTTGTCTGAGGAGGCAGGTCACTGGGGGTATTGCCTGGGGGTGGTTTATCACCTGCCTTCATCCTTTGGTCTCTCTGTTTCCTGTCCCCCATACCATGAGCTGTTTCTCCTCTGTGCTGCTCCTCTTCCATGCCACCCTGCCTTGGAGCCAGTCAAATATGGCCTGAAACTTCTACAAACTGTGAGTCAAAATAAACCTCCCTCTGTCCTTAAGTTGTGGATGTTTGGCTATTTTCTCCCAATGACAAAGAAAGTACAAGTAATACCTCAGTTTACTAACTTAATTCTTTCCACAGTTCTGGTTGCAAACATATGGGATGAAAATCTAAGCAATACACTGGTAACTAAGGCACACTTTTAACTGCTGCTGGCCTTTGGAATCTGTGAATAGTGTATCCTGACTTCCCTGGTCATGTGCAAGCTTTCTCTGGAGGAATCTTGAGCCATTTTTAGCATTCTTAAATTATTAAAAGAGAAAAAATTTCCCAAGTTCAAAAATCCTTTGCTTTACCTGACACTGTTTTTATTTTGTGTATTTGCCTGAGAAAAAGATAAATAAACTCTAGCTTGGGATAAGTAGGCAAATCTAAGAGTAGAAGCTATATTATGATTATTCAGACTAGCAGAGTATAATAGTGGAATTCTGTAGAATGATCATTTTCTTTGTGTAGAGTTCTATGTTGGGTTAGAGGGAATGAGCAATGACTACTAAAATATATATTTGTGAAGAGAATAATGAGAACTGATTAGGACTACAAAAGCTTTTTTAATGAATATGTTAGAATGGATTAAGACATTGGTGATATATGGGTCTCAAGTTATATTTTTATCTTTAAATACATGAGCTGTTTTTCTTTTTTTTTTTTCAATATATGGCTATACAGACAGTGCATGGACTATATTTGAACAGGCTTAGTTATCAAAATGCAGCAGAAAAGTAACCTAAAAGAGAAGAATTATTATAAACATTTTCAGGAAAAACATACAACCACAAAGTGAAAATAGTGCTGTGTATGTATATTGCCCTTATAGGATGTTTGTATGTGTACGTGTGTATGACTGTGTTTATAGATGTGGGTGCTATCTAGTATATAAGTGTTTCTTTATAAAACCAATAATTTTAGCTCACATGTACAATTTTTGGTACAACAAAAAAATAAAAAAATTGTTTCATGGCATTGAGTAGATAATGAAATCAATTGTTCATTTTGACTGTGGACAGTGGAATGTAATCACTCTAAATAGTAATCATTTTATTAGAACTAGAGTGACGATGGTCATTTGATCACACGTCTTCAGTTCGCTTTCATATACATGCATTTTTTTCTTCTAATGATTGTGCATGTCACATGTTGGCATTCACATCCATGACTTTGTCTCTTTGTGTTTGTTTCTAAAAACTACATCAGATTTCTTTAGAGAAGCACAATATATCAGTCCAGGCCGGACAATTTATACATTAGAGCACAATAGCCATTATTCTTTAGGTTAATGGAAGGTTGGAAAAAGTTGAAGTAAAATTAAGCAAATATAGGAGAAAAATGTTCACCACCATTAAAAGGATAGTGAGGAACCACTGCTTTGGAAAGTGGCTTAAGTCTTGTAATGTAAATGTGGTCAACAGATTACATCAATTGACAAGTTGAAATAATTGTTTCAGTTGGGCCAAAAGTAGATCTGTCCTGACAGATTGAAATGAGGCTGGCCCTGTGAGCAATAAAAGTATAATGGAGCATGAGCCAATACTCTGTCCGAACCATGGCTTTTGTAGTGTGTATATTTATCCATTTCCTTAGAAGATTTATAACCTAACTCCAACTTCTCTTTCCTAATTTGAGAAGAATGTCTCTTATGTGTAGAAGAAATACATGGCCTTCATCAGTCCTTGTAGCCTGTGCACAAGAAAACAGAAAACATTTCCAGTGGGTCCTTTGCTACTTAATCCTTCAATGCCTAGTGATTCCATTTTGAGAATGCCCATAACTAACGCAATGAAACGTGTTCTCTTCATATTCTTGTGCCTTGATTTTTTTTCTCAATAACATGAATTTCATGAAAAAATTCAAAAAAAAATTTAATCTTTGGCACAAATGGGTTCAGACGGGATCTGCTCCGAGAGATGCATCGTATGGTGATTCTGTCCTTGAGTGAACGTCACAGCCCGTACTCATGCAGGCCTGTATGACACAGCTGACTACACACCAAGCACGCTTTGCATAATTTGTTGTTCACAGGCTGCAAATCTGAATAGCATCCTACCATTCTGAGCATCGTAGGCAGTTGTGATTCTGTGGTGCGTTGCTAGTAATGTTCATCATAGCCAGTTTACCCTCTTCCGTGCTGAGAGTCCTCTTCATATACTCCTGTAAAGTTTCTGTTTAAGGCATCGTAATAGTTTTCATTCCCTGTCTTCCTGGTATACTTTGGACTCATTTTCTTGGGTCTGTGATGCTTTTACCTTAGGATTTTGTGGGAAGATGGTTAAAAGGCATCGCTCAGTATTGCTAAACCCCAAACCTATCTTTCTTTGCTAGGCCTACTCCTGTGAGCCTTCATGTGGCCACAAAAAAGAGAGAGTGACTGGGCTGCAGGGTCAGGGCTCTTGTACTTTGGTAATTACTGATTTTTATATGATTCTTAATTTGCCGAACTCGCTAGAATTGGATTGGAATTGATGCTACGTGCTGAGAAGTGACATGAAGGAAGACTAAGGAAATTTACTCCTACCTTCTCCTCACTGGTGTCACCAATTCTGAAAGCACAAATACGTTAAAACTTTTTTGAATTCTCATGTTATTGGGATGTTTTACCAAAACAAAATTGTTGTGTATACACTACCGTGTTTATCAGCTTTTCCACCTCTGGGACAGAGACCAACACCCTCAACTGAAAGGAGTTTAGATTCAGTTTGGCTCACATTTTCAGATGTCTCAGTTCAAGAATCAGTGCAGCTGCATGGCTGGATGGCGTGGTAGAGGTTGTGGAGGAGAAAGCTGTTCAACCCATAGCAGCCAGGGGGCAAAATGTGAAGGGAGGAAACTGAGGAAAAGAATGCACCCTTCTAACACTTGTTCCCCGGTAACTTTCCTCCCAGCGTGGGAACTCAGGGATGGGTTGACCCATTGATAAGCACAGTGTCCTCTGATCCAATGGTGTTCAAAACCCCCACCTCTGGAGAGTTTTGGGAATCATTTTAGATTTCAACCATAAGTCTGTAATTTTTTTTCTTTTTCTTTTTCTTTTTTCCTTACAAAGATACACAAACAAGCTAGGAGCATAAAGCATTGAAGAAAAGAGCAAAACTGAGGTGTAATCTGGAATGGTATAGGCACAGCCAAGGAAGGAGCATGCTCAGTAATGACAACATTCATTGGATAGTGCAGGGTAAGATAAGATGTATGCACCAAGCATGAATTGGTAAGAACAAGTCTGACTTTTTGTTTCTAGTAATCAAAGATATAGAAATCCTAATTTTAGATCAACTGGGGAAAATTAGTGCAGACTCCACTGAGTGAGAAAAGAGATTTTTAAGACTACAAGAAAAATTCCTTAGCAATCAAAATGTCTAGCATTAAAAGTTCTGATAATCTGCCCCCCCAAAAGTTAAGAAGATAGAGGAACAATATTTTTACCTACTGTTACAAGTAAATTTGGAAATAAATTTATCTAAATCATCTAATATAGTTGAAGGAAGTGCATATCCTGAAACAAGTACTTTCATAGTTGAAGTGTACCTTAGAATTTAAAGTTTTTAGCTCAGGCTTTCTACAAGAGACAGCTGAGATATTGGTGATGGAGATCGGTGAATCACACTTGGGGGTGTGTCAGGGTGGATCACAGGCAAGACCTTGAAGTTTGTATCCTGTCCCTCACTGCTTCTTCCTGAGCATGTTAACATAAATATTTTATGAAAAACAACTGTTGTTCAAAAGTTTACTTAAAAAAAGCATTATTTAAAATTTTTTCAAATCCCTTGAAGGTTGGTTTCACAAGACGGCCGATTCTCATGTCTGCTTTTGCTTTCAATCAGTTGGGATATGCTTTTTCTGGTTTCAGTATCAAGGACAGCTGACCACACACTGAGACACACTTGGCAAGGAAAGGAATAACATTTACGGCATTCTTTTCCGTACTACAACCTAACTTCATGGATACGTTTTCCTAAAGTATAGTTGCAAATGGAATCTAAAAGCATGGGGGACACTTTTATACTCTGTCTATTCTATTAGCCTGTAGTTTGTACATATCCTTACCCATACAGTTTTGTATATGAGGCAGTAGTTATAAAATATTGATTCACTGAGTTATGTGTAATTTCAAATGCTGATAAATTTTATACTGCACTAAAATACTTACTTACATTAATATTGCTACTGATTTCATCTGAAAATCCAAGCTTTAAGTTCACAGTGAGAGATGAAAAATTTTGAATATTTAAATGTGCAGTTAAAAGCACAAATGTTGTCATTGGCAGTGAATACTGTCAGTTGTTTTAAAAATTATACCCTGTTTATTTTTGTGGCACTGGTCATTGGACCCGGGGCCTCATGCATGCTAAGCACAGGCTCTGCCATTAGCTTTGCCTGCAGTGCTGTCATTTTTTATTTTAGAGAAAATAGCTATGAAATAGCTCTTATAAGATGTAATTTTAACCTATTCTTTTAATTAAACATTATCCACGAAAAACAAAACAACCCCCCCAAAAAATATCAAAAACTACTTTGTAATTTGATCATATATAACCTTTTCGGTAGGACTGTCACTGTGTGTCCAGTAGACTCTTTCATGTTTGATTTTTGTTATAAAGACATCTTTACAAGTGGAGATTTAATTTTTTTTAAATTATGACTTTGACTGTCATTGTGGATCTCACTTTTTCTCTGCCAGGAAGAGTCTGTGTTGGTGAAGCCTATTTGATTCATGTTAGAATTTGGTGTCATCGTGCAGTTGTGCTAGAACTGTCACCTCCCATGGGTTTTACACCATTGGTGCCACAGCAATGCAGTGAACAGAGCACATAACTTTTTTTTCAGCTTTAATTGAGTTTATTGGTACATTTTAGGGATACAGTACAGTTACATTCATTGTTGGGATCTTGTACCTCTACATGAAGTCTTTTTTGTGTTATGAATAAATTGGTTTTCAATGCCTGGGGCTCTTGAAGGAGTCTGGGATGTCCCAGGGTTCTAGAAATAATAGTTTGAAAACAATTCCCTCAGAAAAACTTGCACTTATGGACCAAAGTATATTTACAAGAATGTTACAGTACCATTAGGTGAGATAGAGAAATACTTGGAAATAACTCAAGTGTCCATTAATTTGAGGATGGATCAGTTGCAGGGAGTCATATAATGGGGTTCTATCATTGGAACATAATGTTAGGTGCAAAACATGAGAAGCTGAAAGATTACAGCAGTCTAATGCCCCTAGTAGAATTGAGGATAGCATCTTTATTCATTTGTGTGTGAACATATAGTGAGCATTTAATAAGCCACGTGTGTAATATGTATTCGTTTAATGAGAGATTTCCTTTCGTTTCACAAATGTGCAAAATTTAAAAATATGTTTAGAGAACATTGAGAGAATAATGAATTCTTTCAACCCCTTTCAGTGTTTAATTTAAAATTTGCTTCTAGCCTTACAATTGACTGGGAAAAATGTCGTTCTTGTCCCAGTTATTATTTTTGGCATAATTGTGTAGTGACATTCAAGTATTCTAGTCTCTCTCTTTCTTCCAAGTCTCAATGGAAGTGAGGTTTACAGTTCATTTAATAAACTGGAGAAATGGAAGACGTTCAATTTAGAAAAATGTACACAAATATGCTATCTTAATGTTTTTGAATTTATTCTGATCTCCAGTCTCTGTGGCCTTGTGTTTCATGGTCGTCAAGTGCTTGCAGGGTGTCGCTGGGTATTTTTTCCTTTTTCAGCAAAATCCTTTATGTTCATTAAGCAGACAATGTTTACGTTTCATTTAATGGGAAAGAAAATATTCTGAATATGAATCTAAAAATGTTATTTTGATTAGACATGTCTGCTGTGTCTGTTATTTCAAGTGAGGATATTTCTTTCTCCTGTCTGTAAACAGCAGAGAGAGAGAGAGAGAGAGAGAGAGAGAGAGAGTTCAGTTAAACTTCATAAGCAACCAAGTTGAAAACAGGAGCATTTGATGCTGAAAATTAGATTCAGAATTCCCCATGTGTGCAAGTACATCTCACAGAGGCCCCACTTCCAAAAAACCTGAGATATGTATCTTTTGGAACACACCGTTGCAAATCTGTTTTTCTTCCTCCTACTTATATTATGTAACTTTTAAAGACTGGAGATCTTTTAAAATCTTACTGGGATTTCAGTAACATTCTTGGTCTGTGAAGCAATGGAAATGTAAAATGTACATATATATTTCAGTTATGTTTTATAAAGGCAGGTAGCATGACCAGTGCTATTGCAATATTTTTAAGTTTCACATTTCCCCATCTGATACTGTTCACCTCTACATTGTAGTCTGGGCTAACCTACCCAGGGTATTCTTAGAGATTGTACAGCCAAAAACCTGCTCTTTTACACATAAATACTAAAAGTTAGTATCACCTGAAGAAGAAAAAATTAATAGTATTCAGTAATCATCACCTGGAAAGGTGAAATATTGCTAAATTCTCCATCTTCAGCCTTTGAGTTGATCGTTAGCCTATTGCCTACTATGGTAAATGGTTTGTGTTTGTTGAATTATAAATAAAGATTTATTTTTTGTTTTCCTTTTTGTTTTTTGAGACAGGGTCTCACTATGTAGTTGAGACTGAACTGGAACTCACTGTACAGCCCAGGTTGGTGTTGAACTCACAGCGATCCTCCTGCCACAGCCTCCTGAATACTGGGGTTACAGTCATGTGCCACCATGCCCGGCTCTTTATTTTTAAAGTGATGTATAAAATTGCATTCTAAAGTATGCATGTGCCATTTTTACTCCTTTCAAGTTTGACTTGAGGGCTTGACCATAACCAGAGCTGGTTTTGCCATGGCTGTGGGGGATGACACGTGCTTACCTTGGTACCCGCTGTCCTGGAGGGCAGGTTATCACTCAGCGCCAGACCAGAAATTCCATTTAGTAAAGAAGAGGTCAGCACATATGCAAAGATGTGTACTTATTTAAGGGCATACTGAAATATTTTTTTACTGTTAGAAAAAATTAAAAAGAGCAACCTAGATATCCAATGTTGGGGTTTTGATATTTGTATAGTTATAGAAAGTCTTTACTACTTCCACTTTGCCAAGACTTACAGTCACTAGATTATCTCTTAATGTTGTGTTAATATAAAGGGCAGAAAAACGTGGTGCTTCCATATTTTTGCTTGCATTTTTATTGTCAATAATTTTAAAATAACATTAAACCATGATTATTTATACTTCCACTAATACCAACCATTTATCATAGTAACCAATAGCCTAGTGGCCTTCTGTAATGCTAAGGAAAGTAAAATTGGTAAGTTTCACCTTTTCAAGTGGTGGGTTTTTTAATGTTAGAAACTTTTCGTTTTGCCATTTACGTTAGCTCATTAAGTAGATGTTAAAATAAGTCTTCAGAACCAAGACCTGTCATGTAAAGGTATAAGATCCCAGTAATGAATGTAACTGTACTGTATACCTAAAATGTACCAATAAACTCAATGAGAAAAAAATAAGTCTTCAGGCCATTTACATTAGGTCATTTACATTAGGTCATTAGGTAGACATTAAAATAAGTCTGTAGTCCAGTAGTTTTGGGCACAGAAGTTTGCTGATTTATAGTGTTAAAATGAACCAATTGATTTAAATTTAAATTATATATATTTGCACACTGAAACAAAACAGGAAAGACAGGCACATAATACTTGTGATCCTACTTGTGAAATTTCCAAGGACTTGTAAATTGTGTTGATTGATCTATATTTTCTCAGGCTTTTCATTGAAATTATTTACTGAAGATAATATTATTTTAAAATTAAAAAGTCAAAACTTTGAAAATTTTATTTTCTGTGGGAAACAAATAATTTTCTTCATTTTTTTATTACACGCAATTTCATTGATTCAAATGTTGCCAGAAAGAAATTTATTAATTATATTTTAGATTTTTTTTGTTTTCTAAAGATTTTTTCAGTGATATTATTACTTAATAATGACAGTTGACCAATATGCTTAATATTCTTTTGCTTTATGTGGAGTACATAACAAATACGTTAAAACAAAATGAATCAACAGAGTAGTCTTCATAAATATGATCCTATATTTTAGTAACTCCTGAAGAAAAATTTGATAAATTCAGTTGTATTTTCAATGTTTTTATGGGAAAATACACCATAACAAAACAATGCAATTGGGAAAATAATTTTTGGAACTTCTGTCACAGCAAATAACAATTTCTAAAAAATAAAAAGACAAAGATCACACAGGAGAAAAATAGTCAAAGCTTCTCAGCCACAGCTCTTAAATAATAAGAAAATTGTAAAATGACCTACCGAAAGTCCAAACAATAAAATCGTTCTGAGGTGTGGTGTGTAGCTTAGTGGTGGAGCTGCTTTCCCAGCATACACAGGGCCCTGCTCCGGCAGAAAAAAACAAAGAAGAAAAACAAAAAACGCTTTACATGTCTGTGGATAACATCAACCATTGCCTTTGGATTATAACTTTGTACATCTCTATGTAGCCAAAATTGACAGTGATTATCTAAATATAAAATGACCATAAATTGACAGTGATTATCTGCGTATAAATACATTTTTCCTTTCTCCTTGAACTTTCACATTGGCGGCATACTGGTTCATGACGTCTGCATGTCAGAGGTAATTCAACACAGTGCCACTGAGTAGGAACCAAGATTACAGGCATCCTAAAGTTTGCCAGTAATACTCTGGTTCCATATAGAGTAGTATACATAATCCTAAAGAAGAGTGAGATGAATAAAGTGAGCAGGATAAAATGAATGTGAGATGTGTGTATTAATATTGGAAAATCTCAAATATACTAGCAAATGGAAAGTTCAAAACACTTTATAATGATTGTCTGCAAAGCCATAAAATGGCACACAGGTATACATCCACACACATATGTTAAAATGTACATATGAAATGTGCACATATAAACATGACGAGAAAGCATACATGGTTTCCTTTTTTATTGAATATAATATTGCTAGAAATATATACAGGAAAATGATAATATGTGTTGCTCCTGGGAAGAGTGTCAAGAGGCTGGAAATGAGGTAGGTATGCTCACTCTGTGCACTGACGAAACTTGGAGTTTGAATAATGTAAATACCTTACTTAGTCTGAAAGTAAAATAAATGTTTAAAATACATTATGAATAACATCTCGTATGACTACCACAATAACTTGATTTGGGTATGGTCAGTAGTCGTTTGAGTGGGAATTTGTACTGAACACGGGAAAATATTGGAATTACAGAGTACTACTATTTGTTTCCTGTCTTACACTCTTCGTCTGGTGCTCTACTGCAAAACAGGATGAAGTAAGTTGATTATGACTTTCAACATCAGTGTGTCGTTCTTTTTTTCGCCCTCGCCTTTATTCCTCAATCTTCTCAGCAAAGCGGACAATGTGCTCACATGTGACACACAGTCCTTGAAACAGTGCTGGTAGGAAGTTTTATGAATTTATGATATCCTTGTTAGTAAACACGTAAAGTTAGCAAAAGTTAAAGATATTAACAGATGCTGTGAGTGCAAATTGAGCTGTTCTATATGCACGTGTTTTGCAGGTATCTGAGTTTTCCTGGCCTAAGAAATGAGGCTTAATTTACTTCATTTTGACTATTCTGTATATTATCTATCCTCCCTGACCTGTTAGCTCTGCCTTTGCTAGGATACCCTTTCTGAGATGTGAGAGGTTTTCTTAAAATCAGAAAAAAATTTCTTAAGATGTGGCCTTGCTTTTTTAGTTCTCTTATAATTTTGCCCCAATTACTTCTTGTTATATAACACACTGCTTCAAAGCTTAGTGATTTAAAATAACATTTTATGCAACCCATGACATTCTCCATAGGGATGTTGGAAAGGGCCAGCTTGGTTGTTTGTCTTTGATTCTTACCTGAGGATGGAAGATTCCCTCCACGATGCCTCTTTCCTCATTGTGTAGCGCCTCACCTCCCTGGGGCTTCTCTCTGCACAGGGCAGCAGGTGATCCTGTCCTGCCTTTGCCTGCGGCTTGGACTTCCCACCACGTGGTGCTGTCGAGGTGGTCACATCTGCCATAGGAAGCGGTTTCCAGTGAGTGTTCTGAGATGTGATGTGAGAGCTTTGGTCTCTGTAGGACTTGGCTGGAACACCAGAGCCGAGTCACTTCTGCCACATTCCAGGAGTCCACGCAGAGCAGTCTGCTCAGATTCAAGGGAAGGGACACAGAGCCCATCCTTCAGGAAAAGTATCAGAGAATTTGGCCAGTTCTAATCCATTCAAACTCTTTGCTTTGAAGGACTTGAATAATACCCGACAACTGTATTGGGAAGATTTTTTAACACCATCATTTAACTCAAAGGCCAAAGTATTTCTTCTTTCTTGTTAGCAGTTGGCCTGTGCTTCTGTGCCAGGGTCAGTCGACTTCATTTTCCTTACCTTGTTAGGAAACATCTGCCCAGGAGGGAGCTCTTCATTGGTGCAGTCTCTTTTCTTCCTAATAATGCTAGTGTCATATAACGTGACCCTCAGTCCCCAAATTCTCTTTATTCCTTGTTCAGTAAAACTAGTGAAAGTAGCGTTGCTGGTCTAACATCTGGAAGATGGGGCAATTGAAGTAGCCTCAGAGAACCTTGATGTGCAGTGCTGCAATCGGTTGGATGTTCTTTACCCAAACTGCTTGATACCGATAGCATTTCAGATTTTATAATACGTACACAATGTTCCACAACTGAGCATCTCTGATCCAGACGTCAAAAATGCCCCCAAACCAAAACTCCTTGAGCGTTGTCCGCACTCAAAAAGTTTCAGTTTTAATGTATTTCAGATTCTGTATTTTTGCATTCTAGATGCTCAACCATTATTGCAAAACAATACAAGATTTGCTTCCAGTTCCTTAACTTTGCCCCGTTGGTCTGAAATTGACTCCCTAAATTCCTATGTTGAGAATTAAGCACCAATGTGATGGTGTTAAGAGATGGGGCCTTTAGGAGGGCGGAAAATGGGATTTTACTGACTTCGTAAACAGCCTGTATGGAACTAGCTAGGTCTTCTGGGTCTGTTTTTCCTTTCTGAGGTCCAGGGTGTTCAAGGCAGCATCTTGGGAGCAGAGAGCTGACTGCCAGCAAACGCTCACTGTGGTGCCTTCCTCTTTGAGTTTCCAGCCTCCAGAACCCTGAGAAGGATACTGCTTTTCTTTAGAAGTTACCCACTTAGATATTTTGTTATGACAGCACAAAAGGACCTTCCATTCAGCTGGTATTTAAGGCCAGGCCCTCCGTCTTACTTGGCTTCTGTCTCTCCAAGTACAAGACAACTTTGGAGCAGCATCAGCCTGTGCTCAGTGTTTTAGGTATTCAAATAAATAGTGGTAACACAGTTTTTTCTCTTTAAATTCTATGAACCTACCTACCTTTCTCCTGGCTTCTTTACTACTACCTGTTTTGAAATCTACTTAACTTATAGAGTCTACATAATACCCAGAATCTTATAGTGGGTTTCCCTGATACCAGTGTGCTCTCTCTTCTATTTTCCACAGTACACTTGAGGTGATCGTTCTAATAAAAGGAAAGGAAATCTAACAATGTGATTTTCCTAATGAAATTTCTTTACTTGCTGTAGTGTCACCGAATAGTCACATAACTTCCAGGTTTCGCAGTGCCTGCCAGGTGGCTTAGACTCCTTTTGACCTATTTCCCCTTCTCATGTGATGTTCCAGCAGCATGGACGACTTCTGTTTCCCTGTTACGTTTACTTATTGTTAGCACTGCTACCTTCAGGCCTTGGTTCATCACAGTCCCTCTGCCTGAATCAGTCTTCCCTTAGCTTTTCATCTCACTAAACCCAACTGTTTCGTCGGTCTCGGAGTGGAGCGTAGCCTAGTCAGGGGAGAGCTCGTGAGTGTATTCTATTTTTGTGTTCCTGTTTCACCCTCTTATTTTCCCCACAGTAATGCAGCTAAATGCACAATCAAGCATGTATTGCTTTGTTGGCTTTCCTTGTCTGGATCTTCTCTTAGACTGGAAGTTCAGGGCAATAGGGGAAAGGGTATTTGACTGCTTTATGGCACAACCTAGAATAATGCCTGGGCCCCACATAAGGATTGCTTATGTGAGTATGTAAAGCTAGTGTGAAGTACACTTGGTCAAGGACCACGTAGAGCAGTTTCACCTCTCTCTTAACACAGCTCTTTGCTGACCCAAGGCTGGCTTCCTCGTCTCTTTCTCTCTTCCCTCTCCCTCTTCTCTGCCTCTTTCTTTCCACTGCTTGTCACCATCTTAAAAAATTTTAATCGTGACTGTTCATAGGTCCGTACTGAGTGACCTTGGACCAGTGCTGAGTTACTCTACTCTATTGCTGTATCTTCCCGTGTTTATATCCAATTTGTAGCATTAGATTTGTCTCAACCCCACATTTTTGTTCACTATCTAGACATTTAGATCAAGTCCCCGTTCCTGTCTATGTCATGTATTTAAATCATAAATCATAAATCACAGTAGCTGCATCTGTTCATCCTTTAAGAATTGCCGTAACCCTTGGACTATCGCATTCCTACTCTTGTGTTTTGATGCACACAGTTATGTCTGTGGATACCCTACTTGTGCTTTACTATTTATAAAATTTTAGGAATCTGTGTACCTGTGGAGCCAGAATTATAGGAACCCTTTATTGGTTTAAGTGAAAAACTTTTTTTTCATATCAACAAATTAAGAATTTAGCCTACATAATTGCTGTGAATAGGTAAGTCATAGTTGGAAAATGGCTGTAACGATTTTAAGCCTCTTTTAGAAGAAATCATAGAACTCACATGATCACACTTATTTTACATTCTTGCTTAGCATAGGCCTGAATGCCTTTATAATCCTGTGGCTTCTCTCCTGCACTTAGACTTTCAACTCTTTTAAAACACAAAGTCCTTACACAACTACCAAATTTCATGTGATTGTGAAGCAGTGGAATGAGAAGCCTTCTCCCCCTAAGGTTGCAAATCCCTTTGCAAATATATTTGCAGACATTCACATTATTGTAATCGCTCTGTGTAGGGGTTGTATGTCAAGTGCATAATCACCAGGATTCTTTGACAGAAGGCAAACTCTTGTTAGCTTGATGTCCTCACTACTAAAGTTGTTGTACATATATTATCTAGTTTTGAAAAATATTATATAGCACTGTATTATGTCTTGTCTTTTAATACACTATGACCCTTTTGTCTCTTAGGGCCTCAGCCCTGAATACAATTGCTTAGTGAAATTGTATTCAAAATCACATTTAATTGATATATTTCTAATCACACACTTATGACAAAAATAGTATTGGGTCTAAGATTATGAATAGCATTATTATTATACTGGAAATGCTTGGGAGTGAGGATGAGCAGAGAATTTCTGTCCACAGCTGACTTTCTGATCAGTTTCTTTCCCCTGTATTAAGTGGAATTATTCTTGTTATTGTACAACCTCAAATAATAATAATGGACTAGAGAACTGGTCTGTTTAGTTGTGTTTTCTGTGTTCCTGTGCCATTACCAGTTTCTTTCCCTCCATTGAAGGCTCTATCTGCCGCCCATTTATCAAGCTCGGGGCAGATCCTGACTTATCTCACATGCTGTCTGTCAGGGTTGTCTCTGGTTTCCTCTCACGTGCAATGAGAATAGCTCTTCCAGATGAGTGTAAAGTTGCCTTCCTATAATTCATGCCACTGTCTTTCAAGTCTGTACGCAATGCTTTAATTAGAGAATCTCTGTCCCTTGAATTTTGTCATATGGTTCCTTCCTTTAAAGCAGCATTTGTGAACTTCATTAAATCAGAGTTAAGAAAGATGTGGTCCCTGATCTTGTGGGCTTTGTAAAGCTACTGATTGGCTTGACATGCAACTCTCAGCATATTCTTTCGAATGCTGAGCGTGTGGCAGGATTCTATAATCTTTCTTGTTTAGTGCACTGTCTATAGGTTACCAGTCATTACTTGGAAAGAAAATTGTCTTCACTGTTCTCTGTCTGAATTTCAACTGCAGCTGTGTTGTAAGATAAGTATGTACATGTGTGAATTCAGTCTATTAATTTCTGCTCTGTGAGTGCATAATTTAGAGCACAGTGGACTATATGGGCATGAGGACAGATACAAATTGTGGCTATATTCATATGAGAGTATTCCAGCAGCTGATACAAAGCTGGCAATATATATATTTTTTAAACTCTAGCTGTAGCTATAGACAATGTGTGTAGTTTAAAACTCCTACTGTGTTTTCTGCTTGGTTTCCCCAGATGGGAGAACTGTGTGATTTGGAACACTATTGCAAAATTGCTATTGCTATAGTTTTATTTTTGTTCAACTTGTTTTTTTCAAAGATTTTTAAAATATATACCCTCAAACATGAAAAGCACATTTGGGTTCATTTTTTTAAAGAAGGAAAATAAACTAAATGGATGCCAGACTCTCTGAAAATTGGCATGATGGGTGATGTGAGAGTTTCAGGATGGCTGCCTGTATTAAAGCAGATTCAGAGAAAGTTCTAGACCAGGGGCAGGGACCCTGGGTCCTGGTGGGGGCTCTGCTTCAGATTTTGTTTCTTTGCTTTATGGTAGTATTCTCACCTCTCTCTGGTGTGTCTCTTCATCTGTGAAAATAGAGTTGGACTGGATAATATCGAAGCTCTCACTGTAACATCTTATGGCTGTCCTTGATTTTAATATGGCTATAACACAAGGCAGTAAATAGGGTAGTGCGACTTTAAGATCGTACAACCTCTACAGGAAAATGCACACTGATAGCTTCCCCCACACATGCATGCACACACGGGCATGCACGCACCACCTGGCTCCGTGTTTTTGAGATGTGAACTCAGTGTTCAGGAACCTTTTTCTAATGGACTGAACCTGAGTTATTTCAGGCAGCTGTTGCCTGTCATGGACACCTTGGCACGACACTAACAGGGACGCAGAGCTGCATGAGAAGGTAATTAGCTTGTGGCCCAAAGAGTCTGGAGAGGCTTTGGGTTCCAGAATCGTTTATGCAGATTCTTTTTCAATCTTTGGAGTTGGAATTTTTCAGTCTTGACCAGCATTCCCACAGTGGGAGTCTTGGCAAGGCCAGCTTTCACTGGCCATCTGGTCCAGTTGTTATTCTCTGTTGAGTCAAGCTTAGAAGGAATATTATTCTATACAGAATGACCCACATTAGTAAAAATGTACTACCAAAATATGCACTTACCATAGATGGAATACATGAGATTTTATATATACACACACACACACACACACACACACACACACACATATACATATACATATATATATATATATGATGCCATTCAAAGATGCACATTATACATTTGAAAATCTATTAATTTATAAGTATTTATAATGAATGACAACTCCCAATTAAAGCTGAGGACTTATTTTAGTTTTAAATAAAATTACTGAGGATCTTAGGCTCAATGATATCTTTTATTTGATGGGTTTCAGTACTACACTATATCACCAGGCATCATTTAAGTCCCTTTAGTTGGACAAAATGTGTAACAGAGTCCTCAGAGAGCCTCCATTAGCATGGTTGAAATCCTTGGTGTGGAAGAATTTTGCTAAAAATAACTCTTGCACAAGTTAAGATTCACAGTTGAATCTGCTCTCTCAGGCTGCTCTTGCAGCCCTTGTTTGCTCACTTCCAGAGCTAGTAAAAAGTGTTTTGAGGGAATGAACACTCTTTAAGTAAATGGATTTTCCTCTTTGCAAATGCACTTCCTTACAAGAAAATAGGTGTAAAGCACTTAGCCCAGGGCCTGACACAGGATAAATGGCAGCTATAAAGTATCTTCTGGATAGAACGCTTTCTAGATAAGTGCATGGATTTTGTATTTCCATATTTAGCTCTTGGTGAAGGTCGCTATCTCTCACCAGGGGCAATAAAGAGCCAGCCTCCAGGGTGGTAAGCCAATCACGCATTCAGTTTACAAGTAACTGAACCACTCTGACCATGGAAATAACTAGGCCCTGGTGATTTAAAAAATTTGTTATTTTAAAATATATGAGAAAATGTAAAAATGGAAATAAAGTATTTATAAATGGGGAGGGGAAGAAGGGGTGAAGGGAGGGCAGGGACAAGGGGAAAAATGAGAACCAAGACCTGTCATGTAAAGGTACAAGATCCCAGTAATGAATGTAACTGTACTGTATACCTAGAATGTACCAAGAAACTCAATAAAAAGAAAAAAATATTTCCAGGCCAACAGAACCATTGCAAAAATGGATTTCTGTTCATCTTTCTCTCAAATTCCCCAAACTACCATTTTCCAAAACTATGGCACAGTTATCAAAACCATAATATGAAGCTTGATATAGTATTATAACTGTACTGTACCTAGAATGTACCAAGAAACTCAATAAAAAGAAAAAAATATTTCCAGGCCAACAGAACCATTGCAAAAATGGATTTCTGTTCATCTTTCTCTCAAATTCCCCAAACTACCATTTTCCAAAACTATGGCACAGTTATCAAAACCATAATATGAAGCTTGATATAGTATTATTTTGGAGTCCAGAGATAAGTGCACTTTTTTTCTGAAAGAGGCTAGGAATACATATGTTTGGATTTATTGCCGGTAAGGTCACTGTGATACCTGATAATCTCTACCCTTCTAACCCAAGACCAGCTGGAGAAGTGCTTCTGGGATTGCTTAGAGCCACCTTAAAAACAGGTGAGCAGCAGGTCTGAGTTTGCAACCCAGAAGATCTACAAGTTTTACAGTTTCTCCACTTATGTCCTTCTCTGGTCTGGAATTCAGTCCCACATCACATGATGTAGCTGGTTTTTATATGTCCTTTCTCTCTAATTTGGAAGTTATTGATCTGTTTTTATATTTAATAACTTAAGAACATTCAAAGCATATTGGCTATTTTGTATGTTCTCTCTCAGTTTTGGCTTTTCTGATATTTCTCCATGGATGTATTTAGAGTGCACATTTTCATTAAATGTAGGGCAGAAATTCAGTTAACACACCTCCTGACAGAATGTGCAGAGGGGGTCCTATCAGTTTGACCCATCCCTGGTGATGCTAAGGTAGGTAATTTCATAAATGTACCATCCCCCAAGTCCCCTCCCCATAAAATTATTTTTTTCAATTTATAATTTAAAATTTACCATGTTTTCCTTTGTAATTTTTTTCATGTAGTGAGTTTGAGAATATATATTGTGTTCCTTTACTTTTTGATATGTTAATTTTAGTGCCCTTGTATGATTGTTTCCTTAAACACCTTCCTTAATACCTTACTGTTTGCCAGATGATGATTTTTTTTTTTAGTTTCATTATTCTTTCTATATTTTTCAGTTGAAGGTCTATTGCAAGGAAATGCTTATTACTTGTTTGCATTAGTTCAAGCTCATAGATTCTGATATTGTACTTTTGTGTAATGCCATCCATTATTTTGCTGCTCAATACTACCCCATATTGGGGAGGCCCCTCCAATTAGCTGCTGTATCTTTCAATATTTCCATTAACTCTTCTATTTTATGGTACCACCCTAAAATAGGCCAGTCTAATTTTGTGTTTTGCCTCCCTGCTGCTGAGATCAGGATATTTTACTAAAGGATTCCTGGTTTCTTTTACTACAGTAAAAGTATTAAAAGCACCTTTAGTGCAGTATTTAGAAACCACAAGAAGGAAAGTTAGTTGGAATATGACGGTTCTAGATTCTGTTTTGTGGTTTGGATCTGGAACCCAGAACTCTCATGTGCTTAGAGACAGGGCTTTTGGAGGTGATTGGGTCACAGGGGCTGTGTGCATCTTTGTACTGACCCACTGTTGAGCTGAGCAGCTGAGTGTGCTCCTGGGATGTGAGGCCAGTCAGTGGGAGCATGGCCTGCTCGGGCGCCTCTCTCTCTAAGCCCCCCTCATAGTGTCGCTTTCTGCCCAGCACAACGTGGGCAGCTTTCCTTTGTCCAGGCGCTTCTCTCTTCTTGAGAGTCAGTGCACCAGGAAGCCAAAATAAACTCCCTACCTTTAAGTTGTTGCTGTGTGGTATCGCATCCCAGTGCCGAGGGAATTGACTAAAACACTCAGTGAGCACAAATAGAAAATTACATGCATATACATGTGCAGAAACATCTACACACATTTATACCTATATATCTATCAAATACAAACCCACACACTCATACAGTTCCTGTAAGTTCAGTATAACAGAAATTTACCCTTCCCCTTTCCCTTATTTCTAGCTCTACTCTTTCAAAGAGGAAAGTTGCTTTCTGTTATCTATAAAATGCTTATTTCTTGGTCTAACGAAAGATCTAATAAAGGAGTATTGAAGTTTGTAACCAAATCCCTGTTTGATATGCAAACCCAATATTTGTATAAAGTCTTTTTATCTTTGACCTTAGGTCACATTGTCAATGTACGATTTCCAAGGTTACGATGTTAAATTTCCATTGCTGTTGTAAAATACTCAACGTAAATCACTTCGAGGGAGAAAGGTTTGTTTGGGTTCACAGTCATAGCACTTTCAATCTATGGTCAACCGGCTCTGCTGCCTTTGGACTGTGGTAGAGCAGTACACGTATGGTGGAAGTTGCTCACCTCCTGCAAACCAGGAAGCAAAGAGACACCGGCCTCCCTAAGCCCCGTCGAGATCACATCCCCAGTGAACGAACTTCCTTTTTAAGACTCACCTCCTAAAGATACCACCACCTTACAGCAGTGCCACGAGCTGGAAACCAAGCTTTTATAACATGGGCCTCGCCAGTCCTTTACCATCCAAACTGTAGCCATTCCGTAGGTTACGACCGCACCGCTCTGTGTCGTGCTCCATAGTTATAATGTAGCATGTTCACTGGGTAGGGTTTGTATGCCCCCATCCTCCCATCTTTAGCATGATTATTCTGTAATGGGTGGAATATTACCATGGGTCTAAAGTCAAACCCATGAAAAATTATCATTCTGTGCATCTTTTCTGTTTTATTCATTCCTTGTATTCAGTTTCCATCTATCTCTTGGGTGTAAACCAGCCATATAAGTGTCAGTTTATCCTTCCTGTATCTTAGCACAAATGACGTGACACATTATTTTATTCACTCATTTTATTTTTGATGGGTGCTGGAAATTGAGATTAGGGCCTTGTACTGTCTAAGCATGCGATTTACCACTGAGCTACATTGCTATCTGTGTATATTCTTCTATCTGCAGCAATATAGGAAAGAAACATGCATAGTTTTTTTTTTCTTAAAACATTGCCATTGTTGGAAACTACTTCAATGGCTACACGTAGAAAAGGGGTTTTGAGTGTATGTGTGTGTCTGTACATCCAAACGTGAAACCACTATAACATGAGCCTTTACTCAATTTTCTTACCCCCTTTGAACTTAAATTTTCTCATGGGAAGGTTGTTAATATGCTTGCGATTTCCAAGGCATTGTACAGTCCTGGTCACTTTCACCCAGGGATGTGTGGGCTTAAGAATTTGCTTGGTTGCAGAGGACAGGGGTAATTGCTGAAGATGCTTTAGGCACTGGGAGACCCGGAGAAGATCATTGAAGGGGAATACAACCCCAATAATCAGCAAAACCACAGGATTGTCTTTCTAAGGGAAAATTTAGATACAGGTCGTGTTTTGAGTATACCTTACTAGGAAGGAAGAAGAGTTTGATAAAGATGTACTCAATCCAAGAAACCTGATTGGAAACTTTCACCCGTAGTTTGTATAAATTCAGCTGTACCTGGGTACAAGAAATATATACATGGATTTGGGGAAAAGAAACAGAAAATTGAGTCATAACAAAAACTAAGTACTTGGCCATATGAAACTCCAAACTTTCCAAATCAATTCATGCTGCTCCCTGCCCCATGAATGTGTATACATTTGGGCAGAGTGAGAAAGAGACAGAAAAGAAGATGTGATTCTGTGTACACTCCTTGTATGCTGTGCCAAAACACTCTGGTTATAGTTTACAGGCCTACAGAGTGTAAATTCTATGAATTACATAAGTATATAAATTATATACTTTTTTCTAAGCCAGCCAATCTGGTGTGCCTGAGACTACACATGTTTCTGTCTTGTTCTTAGTCTTCTGGCTTCTCCCTTGTCCAGGAAGGAAATTAAGGATTTTTTTCATGTTTAAATATGCATCACATCTCTCTCTGGTCAGTCGTTTTGCAAATCCCCTTAAGCGCAACACCTCTGCCCCCTACACACACACACACTGGAACATAATTCCCCTTGACCAGTCACCTTCAATCTTTGGGTTTTATCATAGATGGACTTTCTCAAGTAGCCCTTCCCTAGTCCTCCAGAAGCGGAGGAAATGTTCTGCTGCATATTTGCCAATGCAGACTGTATTGAATTTGCTGACACAAATGCCTTTTCACACTTCCTCTGGGGTCAAGAGCTTTCGAATGGATACTGTATCTGTCATATACCTCATTGTATGGTCTTAGAGCGGTATTCACCAGCCAGAACACATTGGCTAAGTCAATAAATTCTCCAAGGGTCCAAAGATTTACAGTGCTAGCTAATGTTAAAATCTAGATCATTCTCCCAGGTAATTTAGAAGTAATAGGTAGAAATAGAAATATCTTAAAAATAGTAAAACAAAAGGGGTTTATTATACCATGACTTCACTTAAGATATAATGCATATTTTTCAGATGATGATTTGATTAAATGCATAATCACCTAAATTAGTGAAATTATATGTTAGCTCATCATAAAGATTATCAGTGTAGTTTTAATCTTCTTTTGTACAACTCCAAGTGAAATAAGAGTAATAAAATAGCTTGAAATGTGTAGCTCTTTGACAATCCTATAGTGGTTACAATTTAGTCAATATAGTAACGTGCTGCATATCTCCTGTCTTAAAATGGTACTAGTTTTGTCTTTGAAACTTTTCTTCCTATTTCACGTTATCTATTATAAAGTTTGGTCATCCTTGACACTTTCAGGAGGGGTGGAGGGGTTGAGGGAGGGCAGGGAAATGGGGAAGAAATAAGAACCAAGATATATAAAGGAACAAATTCCCAATGATGAATGTTATCATATTATGCCACAACCTGCCCAGAGCAGGGTCGAAGCCAGGGAGAGTGGTGGGAGATGATGAAAATTGGAAAATAATAAGAAGGATACATACCAAATGTATGCTTTATACCATAGCCTGATGAGCTAATAGTCACCTGGCGTCCAGCGCACTCTTTATATATAGTAGAGGAAGGCGGGGTAACTAGTGCCACGTGGCCCACATGGCCAAACCTGAACGTGATTATCTCATGATCGGGTCATGCGCGGAAAGGGAACAGGATACATGATGTAACTAACTGTCTCGTGGGGCTGTGCCCTCCAGGATCTACAATCTAAACCATGGAGGAGAAAGGGAGTAGGGATTAGGTGAACCGCCATCTTCGGGCTCAGCCCCTGGCTATATTATATACTTAAAATGTACCAATAAACTTAATGATTAAAAAAAAAATGGTGCTAGAAATTTGTTGCTGCAGAACTTCTTAGAAACTGTCACGTATTACCTCTTCCTGTCAGCCTCTCACAAGATTTAGTATGGGGCATTTCCAAAATGATCAAGCACTTTTTAAAATTCTCACAGTCGTGCATCTTCTAGAACATACCATTTTACTGTTCTATATAGATATAGTATGAAATGAAAGACAGATGATAGGAAAAAGAGAGGAAAAAACAGTATTTATAACCCAGCATGGACAGTGCATCTAAAAATGTACCTTGATTTATTAGATAGTTGCCTTACATGTCTTACATATTCTTTGACCTGTTCTCCTGGTTTTCAATCTATGTATATGGTGATTAACTTAATAAGGTCTTATAAATAAACGAATCTAACGCTGATAAAACACATGGGGGATGGGGAGGGGGGAATAGAGCTGAAATGTATCGTGTAAATGCATCCTTTCCCTACACCAAATGCGATCATCATGCGCCGTAAACATGTACTCATAAAAGTTAAAAAATTTTTAAAATCTCACTTCCAAGAAGAAAAGAGCAAAGGAAAGGGGGAAGAGAGGAGAGAGGGTGGGAGCAGAGGTTTCAGATATATTTTGTTGCTAAAACAGAAAACGTAGGTTTTCCCCAGAGGTGATCACGGATGACTCCGGTGGGGGACTAGGGTGTCGGCCCTGGATGTGGCGATGTCTCCTACAGTTTCCTCCGAGGTGGATGTTGTGTAATCATTGGAACGTAATTGAACTTTGCAATGTGTATCTCATCTGTCTAAACTCTAAAATGCTTCATTTATGTTTCTATAATTGTTTAAAGCAGCAACCATTAAAATAGCGGTGTTAAAAATGAAAACAAAGGTAGGCCAGAGACACCCATAAAAACATAGAATAGAAGGGGCCGGGCACGTAGCTCAGTGGCACCGCGCCTGCCTCCCAAGCGCAAGGTCCCAAGTTCGATCCCTGGTACTGCAAAACAAAACGAAACGAAACGAAACAAAAAATAAACCAGAAGAGTGAGCTTGTGCTGTAATGACACTGCTGTAGCTGCAGGGGCCTGGAAGTCCGCTTCTGTGGTCCTGGCTTAGTCTTCCCAGCTTGTTCTGTGAACTGAGCCAGACCAGTTAATCACTCTGTCATGGAGTTGGGGACCAAAGAAAAAGGTCGCTGTATATAAGTCATTTACAGTGCCCTTTGCTCCTGCCTTTCTCTTAACTCATTTGTTTCTCCCCTGTCCCCCTCTACTTCTCTATACTTTGCACTATTTTAAATTTATTAGCAAGCAGTTTGCCTGTGCAGTGCGCCTGCGCACAAAGGGGTAACTCCGTCTTTGCTTCTCCTTGAAAGCGGTGGTTTACTGCATGGGGCAGCTCATGGCCCGGCAAAACTGATCAAGTTATATTCGTTCGGAGACACTCACCACTTCCTAGCTAGAACTAGAAAGTCTTTCATGGTGAAGCAAAATAACTGATTTTTTTTTTTATTATTATTGAAACATCATTTGGGTTAATTTTTTGCTTTCCTCAATTTTGAAAAATTTTCAAACCTATGGAAAAATTGAAAGAGCAGAACATTGAGCACTTGTGATAGAAAGCCCCATTCAGTTTCACCAATTACTAATATTTCAAAATGTTTCCCTTTCTCTCTCTCTCTCTCTCTCTCTCTCTCTCATTATGTTAAACTGAAGTATTTTAAAGGAAGTTACAGATATCTTTACAGTTCATTTCTGTGTACTTCTGCCTGGGTTCTCTGCTGAAAAGGTATAAGAGAAAGTTGCCATACATATCATGCTCCGGACATTTAATATAAATTAAACTATTTAATATACAGTTATAAATTAAGATAATTTATATCAATTTAAGAAAATTTTACAACTATACTATCAATGAGAAATAGTATGCCATGTGTATTACGTGTTTGCTGTTGACTGTTTGGCTCTCTAAACTGACACATTGAGTCCCTGACGCCCTGATGTGATGTTACTTAGAGATGAAATTACTTGGAGATAATTAGGGTGGGATGAGGCTGTGGGTGGGGTTCTCATCATGGGATTAGCACCCTTGCAAAAGAGACACAAGGTGAGGACAGGGACCATGAAATTGCAGGAAGAAGCAGCCAGAGATGAGCTAAGATCACAGTAGACAGGGCCATGCGAACCCTGTCATTTCTAACTGCGAGCCTCTAGAGTCCTGAGAAAGTAAATCCTCATTGTCTAAATCACCCACTCTGTGGTACTTTTTGTAGGAGTCTAAGCTAAAACAATGTTGCATAATGTAATTATATGTGGAAACATATATTTCAGATAATATGTTCTACTTCAAATACATCTTCTCTAGTGATACATGGATTTAATGTTCAGAAAAACAATGTCAATGATTCGTGTGCTGTAATAAAATGGACTGTCAGTCCCATTGAAGGTGAGCTCCCTAAGGCAAAGCATCACATGTAATTCAGGGATTATATCCTATTCATCTTTGTTCTCTCATCTTTAGACAATACTTAGTGAAGTGAATAAAATGGGCAGTCGAACTATTTTTTGAGCTAATTGCAAATTTACAGACAGACCTCAATTTCTTTGAGTAATTGTAGTGCCTCTGAAGTAAAATTTAAGCGTATATATCAGAGATAATGATGTTTCAATGGAAGAGGCTAATAGTTCATGGTTGAAGAATAGGTGGGTGTTCTTGTTCCCAAGAAGGATTCTCGTGTGTAAGTTAGTCAAGCCCTTGTCATCAGTTTCTACCTCCCGATGGGCCTGATGGTATGGGGAGTTTATCTTGTTGAGTGTGTTCAACTATACTTATGTCTGGTGGAGGATTTTTTTCTGTTCCCCCCCCCAACTCCCCTGGGGAAGTGGATTAGCAAAGGGGATGATGGTGGTATACAGATTTCTAGTTTTACTATGTATTTTTTCTTCTTTATTTTCCTTTCACCCAGAATACAGCAGGCAGCCCCGTGTCTCCCTGTCTTCTGTTTTGTAAGGGTTTTGTAAAATGTTCTCAGTCACACTTCTGTGTCTTAGTCTGTTTTCTGTTGCTGTGACTAAATACCACAGACCAGGTGAGTTTTAAAGGTTCACTTAGCTTGTGTTTGTAGAGTCTGGAAGAGCAAGACTGCTGCACCCCTTCTGCACCTGGTGGAGGTTTTCTTGCTGCCCTGTGACAGAGGACTGCACGTGGTGGGACAGCACAAGCATGCTAACTCTGGTCTTTCTTCCTCTTCTTATGAAGCTGTTAACCAGAAGTCCCATCTTCAAATGTCATTACTGTAGGAATTAAGTCTCACTAAGTACTGGGGAACATGCAGCCCAATCAGCACCTTGTCCCTTCCTGTAGGCAGAATGCCAATTGTGTGAGGAAGGGACGACTGAGCTCATCTGTTCATTTTCTTCATCACAGTATTTTTTCATACTTTGCTTTTGGAATAGCTCTCCATCCTGCCTTTTACTCCAGGTTGTGACAGTTTTCCAAGTGAATTTTTCTTTCCTTTCTTTGTTTTTCTTATAACTTAAGGCCAATTTGGAAATGAACTTCATATATAATTTCTAAGAATCTAACACACTGCCTTTCTAATTATGTCTCTTGTGAAATATGACTCTGATCGTCTGTAGGGTAGATAATGCCCTGTATTAATCGTGATTACTCATTTCAAAGGAGGGTATTGAATGAGAAACCAAAGAAAGGCTTGTGTGCTCTACTATGGCATGCAGCAATGCGAAGAGAGAGAGAAAATATAGTTTGTAGTAACAGATGGATTTGAACCACATTTGGCTCTGTTGAACACTTTTTAATATTTCATTTACAATGAATCTTTAATGTAACATTTAACTAAGTCTTCTGTCATATTCTTTTGAAATATATAAAGCCTTGTCAATGTAATTGTGTCTGGAAGCCCTCGTGTGGATATTAAGTGTTTAAAATTAAAACTGTTGTTAAAACTGAATTTTCTAAGACTTTTATGGCTCACTTATATTGGTGCTGTTTAGAGTGATATGTATGACACATATGCATGTGCACAGGCGCACACACAGTATACACACTTTTTAAACAGTCCATCAGCCTCTTTATTCCCTGGTAGGTGGGAAAAAATAGAATGAAATAAGAGTAATGTTTAGCCATAGAAATGAAATACATGTGAAAGTTATGTGGACGGTGTTGAATCTATTATGTGGCCAAGGGCCACAACAGTTTTCTAACAATATAAGAAATTACGGTTGTAGTAAAATTACAGTCACTGTCCTTTATGGAGATGGGCTGAAGAAATGGAGTCCCTGAGCAAATGATAAAACATCCCAGTCGGTCATATCTGAGGCAACTTGGGATGCATTCCGTAGACTTACTTACAATATCCTTATTAAAACATTACATACCAAATTTATTTTTAGTTTTTGAAAATAAGTAAGGGATCAAGATGGGAGAACATAGCAATCAAGATGTGGTCTGATTTATACCTCATGTTGCTTTGCCACTGAATCGCTACATCTTAATCATGATTGTAACACCTGGGTTCCATTATTTTGGATGAGAAAAAATGTAAAACTGTTGCTACTTCCAGGCCAAGACTTATCAACAGCTCCTTCCCTTGCATTTGATGATATTCTATATTTTGACACATGTTGGGCTGATATTATCACTTTTTAAAATTCTGGGTGTGAGAGGGTGCTAAAGACATGCAAAGTGCATCCATCAGTGATTATGGGTGGCAGTCAAGCCTTTGTCTGGTGAACACCTGTTCTCAGGGGAATGACACTGACCGAAGTCTGTTTTCTGGGTATGGTAAAAGGAAGTTGAACCAAATTATGGTTTATTATGCATTCGTAGCTGTCATCACTTCAGAACACTCCCCAGAAAAAAATGAAGTTGGTCCAGGTCATTATACTTATACTCTGTATCCTTAGCAATTTCTTATGTGTCTTTTTATAATTCTGCGTCCTGAAGATTTTTTTTGGGGGGGGATCTAGTTTTGCCTCACTGTGTCTCATGATATTTCCACACAGTAGAGTAGATATTTAAAGTCAAAGATGATTCTGTAATTCTTCATTTTAATTAGGACCTGTGGGTTTATGGTCCTTTTGAAGAGAGCTGAACAAGTATGAATAACAAGTATTTGTCTAACTGGGGAGGGTATGGTGGAGTTCTGGTAATGTACTATTATCTCCTCTGGATCTTTGATCTTAGCTGCCGTCCTGAGGCGAGCTATTCCTTTCTCTTTTCTTCCCTGCCCTGACCATTTTGTAATGGCGTGTTAATATGAATTATTTGATCTGACTCATCTCTGCTTTCTGGCTCTTTGATATTAGATTAACCTTGTTCATTTTAAGGGGTGATTATGATTTTATAGAGAGGTAGGTAAGTTTATTTTCTAGAGCTTTTGTTTCGTACAGAAAGCTGAAGCTTAAGAATGAACACACGAAAGAACTCAATTTCATAATGGATCAAAGGATGTGAATATTTTAATTAACCTAGTCCACTTGTATTTCCTCTGGGTGAATGGTTTCTTTGCCCATCCCACTGGGTGACAAAGGACTATTTAGTCTGAAAACCAGTGATTTGCTTTATTTTGTGAGTCATGTGAATAGAATTTTAGTTTTCTGTATCTTCTCCACTCCATTCAAATACATTGACTAAATCTCCATTCCTCTTGCAATTTTCTCAATGGCTTCTTTTGTGAAAAAGAATACATTTAGTACTGTTTAGCCCATCTTCATTATGAAGGACATCAAATGAAAATGCTATACCTCAATATAGTTTTGCCTTTTAAACAACAGTGCAAAGTGAAATGAATTGTGAGTTATTGGTGCCCCACTGCTTGGTGACATTATCACACCATATGGTGCTCACTGAATGATTTCAAACATACTGGGAAATGTTACCTACTACACAGTACAGTAGGCATTTCTTTGAAAAATACATATGGCAATAAAGCATGGACTGCTATGCCCTTCTCTTCTTCTGTCAGGCATATTCTTTTCACACAATTTTGATTATTCCTTTAATAAGCATCACAATAAGAGGATAAATGCTTGTCCTGCTTGTACTGGGACCTATGCATGAGCTGATGAGGGTTAATTACCATCTCTGGTGCAGTGTAGCAACAGTTCTTGCCTCTGAAGGATCCCCTGTTCAGGCAGATGATGATGTTATTTTGAATCTGCCCTGTCTTGAGTTGTGACTTCATACTGGTAGCATTGCTTAAACCAGCAGGAGACAGAGAGCCAAGAGAAGATATCAGAATCACACTCTGCAGTTGTAACCCATTTGAAAGTTTGAGTCCCAGAATTAAGTCAAAATTCATGAGTCTAAACTCATCTTTCCTTTTTATCATGATGGTAAAAAAAAAAAAAAATATTGAGCACATTAGCTTCCTTATCTCCCATTCAAGCACCAGGGTTCTAGAGATCAAAATATTCTGTGTTTGGTGTGCTGAATTTTCCAAAATGGGCTGGGAATTATTTTGTCTTCAGAGAAGGGATAAGCAGGTGACTGAAATGTGAATTTCAAGGACTATGTTTTACAGGATGGATCTGTTTTTTTTTTTAAATTCTACAGATTCATAGGGACATGTTCTGAGGATTTTTTTGTGACATGCGAGTAGTTTTATGTACATCCTAGGTGTATATTGATGATACTGCATTTCAGTTGGAGAAATTACCAGTGAACCTTTACCTTACTTTTACTATAAACTCTTCCTTTGCTGTTTGGTGCAAGAAGTAACTCACTTAAATGATGACAGGAAGCGCACATTTTTAATCGGAGTTTGCCTGCTGTTCCCAGCCAGATGTCCAAAGAGGATGATGTGATGTTAGCGATTTCAAGCTGTGCCGATGAAAAGAAGTTGGAGGAAAGGAACATTAGGGAGAATGGTTTTTCAAAGGATATTAGCCATTTCCAATGAGGATGAAAACTGTCTCCGGAGGGGTTAGAAGAAGGTGATACTCGGCTTAGAGACTGCAGAACGTTTACCAAGAATTGGCTACGTATGAGAAATGTGGATTGGGACTCACTGTGATTAGACCGAAGACACTGTTAGGAATTAGCATCATCACGTTCGTGTCTCATGTTCAGGGAGCTTCCAAGTGCTTACCTGTTTCTGTCTCAAAAGCACACGTGCCGTCACTGTTCCATTTGTGCTTACTTTTGCTCTGCTTTCTTTTCTCCTTTTTTCTTCTTATGCTGGGATTGAAACCAGGGCCTTCACAGTAAGCCACACCCTACACACATTGTAAAATTTATTTTTACAAAGGGTGTTATTAATTGGCGGACTGTCACAATGTTGTTGCGTTGCCTTTCCTTAAAATGGAACTCTGTAGCTGCGTGCATATTTTGATCACATCTCATGAAAATCCTCACAGAAGATTTCTACAAAGTGGCCAAAATGATGGGATAAGCATGTGTGAACACATGTGGATGTTTATCAGTATACATTTGTGACACATCATAAATATTTAGTGTGGGGATTGGTATATGATAGAACGTGTCTCAATTCGTTTGCCTTCAATTCCCATTCCTCCCATCTTGCCCATCCCTAGAACTCCTTCCCGGCTTTATAAAGTATCATCCTTTTTCCTCTTGTCTCTTTTATTTCTCTTTAAAGGATTTATGCTTCTGGTTGCTCAGATAAGAGAAACAATGTAATGTTCAACCTCCTGTGTCTGATTTATTTCACTTAGCATTGTGGTCTCAAGGGGGATTAATGGCACTGTGACTTTTATTATAATTTTTTTTAAAAATTACACATACTATAGTTTCTGTCACCCCTTAGTTGCTTTCTTTAGTCATGTATAGAGAGGACTTTAGCTAAAAGTTGTGTTTGAATTGAAATCTGTGATGAACAATGGAATATGAGAGCTTGTCTTACAGGGGAAAGTGTTTAAGAACAATCTGGAAGTGAGAAAACAGTCTTTATAGGTAGGGATTTTTCCGTCTCCTCCACATGACAGGTGGGGTGCTCTGTGACTTTGCGCTCTCTGAGCCTGCTCACAGCAGAGTCACAAAGCATGCGAAGTCTGTTACTAACACTTCGTTAAAGGGACCACGGTAACTCACGTGAGTCTTTAAAGTTTGCCTCCCTAACGTTCTACCCATTGATAATTGCCATAGTTGCTGGTGCTGGGGCGTGAGAGGACAATGAATGTCTGCGATGGATTCCACCTGTGGACATCAGAGATGATTAAAAAGCCCTCCTCCGAAAGTCGACTTTTACCTTTTGTGTTGAAAAAGACAACACGCACACACAAAATGAACAGGAATTACTGTTGCAACCCTGCTCACTGATGGCAAACCAGTCCTCATAAAATAACAATAGCGAGACTTAAGATTAATAGTGTTGGCCTTACAATCTATATTTAATTTTAGCCACAGAATTCCATTTGTTACAAATAACCAGCATTTTAGAGAAAGGAATAGAATAAATAAAGTTTACTGAGAATTTTCTTCTGTAATCTAAACTATTGATTCAGCTGAATTTTATAGAGTCTGCAGTTCCTAAAGCTGTAGAATTGTTGGGCTATTTAATTTGTCCCATTAGCTCAGTTGCAGTTTTAGAAAGAGAAATTATACTTTTAATCCCTTTAAAGCAGGAACTTGGGGTAGTATCTGGAAATCTAAATGTTGATCATTTTCTGTATGAAAATTCAGGTATAACCATGTCTTTGCATTCTCTCACCTCCTGACTCGGGAGAAATTTGAGATGTTTCTAAAAGTGGGTTTAGCTCTTTTCTAGCTAATATCTCATTGTACTCAAGAAATTTATATATTTTCATCACACTAAAACTTATCATTTTCTATCTCAAATAAAATTGAAGTCATAAAAAGGAATTAAATGTTATTTAGTGGCTTTATGGAAAGAATAAACTGAGCCTCCTGGACACCACCTCCGGGGGGAATCCACTGACTTAGTGAAATCAGTAGCACACTTGTGCTTTTTCTTTGCACTAGCAAACTTGCAAACACCAGCCATAGAAGTGGATCCAGGTATGTGTAAATTCTGAGCCTGTCCTGAAAGATCATTACCTTGAAAGAGGGCTCATCTAAACTTCTGACAATAGGCCAGAGACAATTTCTGTCAAATGAATTACAATTGTCCCTCAATATCTGCGAAATTGATTGATCTTCCCGTGGCTGCTCCCATCTGAATGCTGAAGTCCCTTGTGTAAAGTGGCGTTGCATTTGCATACATATAACCTATGCATATCATATCATCCTGTATACTTTACCTCATCTAGAGACCGGTGCCTACAACACTGCAAATGCTATGTAAATTATTGTTATATATTGTTACAGACGGTTTAAAGAATAATGGCAAGGAATAAGAAAGTCTGTAAATGGTAGTGCAGGTGCAATTTTTGTTTTAATAATTTTGATCCATGGTTGGTTGTGTGTATGGATATGGATCACGTAGCTAAGGAAGGCTAACTATATTTGGTAAAGAAGAAATGACATCGGCATGTTAGTTTTACTGTGTGGGATAAGGCCGTGGTTAATAGTGAGGGAATCCATGTGACTCGTGGTAACAGGTTAGCTTGACTAGGAAGAGCTCCATGCTGAAAAATCTCAGGTGGAAGAGTAACCACGGCTGTTTGGAGAGGGAAGGGGTAAAATTTGTCTTCTTGCAAGTTTATACTATTGATAAAAAGAAAATAAATGGGGGAAAATATCCCTAGCTCCTTTGATACTCCTTGGAAGTAATACCTCAGTCTCCAAAAAATTGTTTCTTCTCATAGCCCCATAATGCAGCTTATTAAAAGCTTTCTCCTCCTGGATTTTAAGGTGCATCTACACTGTTCACTGTTTTCCAGCACTGAATGTGTGCTAATGCCTTAGACCAGTCGGGGACAGTCTTTTCCACTACACTCAGCCCCAAAACTCGTCATCCTCTATGGACCAGCAGAGCGCCTCTCTGTCTCACGAAAGCGGGTCGCCTAGCTCACTTCACTGTGCTGCTTCTCATGCTTGCCCCGGTGAACTTCCTCCTCCTGTGTATTTATTGTATGTGTGTAACTCTTATCCTCTCTGGTTGGGACCTAATTAGCACTGATGAAAAATTACTTAGATTTCCTCTTAGGTCTCCCACAAGCCCTTGTTGTGCAGCAGATCCTTTTTGTATAGCTCTCTGGATCATTTCAGGCCGTTATTACAGAATTCCTTTTCAGACATCCATCTTGCTCTGGGGCAAGGAGATTGTCACTTGCAACACGGGGTCAGGCTTTCTGGTAGGAGTGACTTTGTTCTATGTGGTGATAACATGGGTGTCTTGTCTGCATTAGAAATCTTCCAGAACCCCCCGAACCCAGCTCAAACTGAACACAGCTTCCTGTAGGGCACAGCAGGCTGTGCAAGGGCAACGTGAGTGGTGTGTCCCCGCAGGTCCAGGTCTTTGGGTTGTTAAAGCAGAGTGTTTCTGTAATTGCTGCTCAGTGGGAAAGCTCCCCATGCTACCTTCCAGTCTGCTGACCCCAGCTTCCTGCTGCGCAACCTGGGAATATATCAGTAAACCGTGCTCAGACTGCAGAGACAGCTTGAGGTCCTTTGATTCATCTGCCCTTGTTCCTCTAGCTTATCTGTGTTTACATAGAAAGGTGATGACAGGTATTAAAGGGATCTCTGGGTGAGGCACAGGGAAGACAAGTATATATGTGGATACTGCTGGATTCCTCTGACATCTGAGGTCACTTTTTCTGAAGGAATTAGCTTTGGGTCACACCTGGACAGTTTCAATATGCTCTTCAGTCTGTCCATGTGGCTAGAGCGTGCCGTTCATTTCCCTCCTGAGAGCAATTGTCCATTTGAATTATATATACTTTATGTTTTCCTTGTTTTTAGGAGAGTCAACCTTTTGCTTGGTGTTTTACAAGCATCCCAGTGTCATTCAGGGGTTTGCTACTTTATAACTCCCACTCCTCCTAACTCTGTTGAATGTTGATCCCCAGTTATTTGGGTGATGATAAATCACCCTGGCTGCCGTCTGGTCACCTCCTGCTCGTATGTGTCCCCAAAACCTGAGTGTCTTTAGAAGCTATACTGAGGAGGGAAGGGAAATGGGAAAACAAGAGGGATGAAGATGTGTTACGTTTGTGTACCAACTTCCTATAAGGAATGTAAACATTGTGAACCACACATATGTACTAATAAAGTCAAAAATATATACCAACTCTACTCTGCTGACTGGGTAAGCACATTTTCTTCCTAATGCTTATCCCTACCTTCTTGCTTCCAGTGTCTTGTGACAGCCCTTCTGAGCAAGTGTTATATACACATGGTTCTTAAATACATCTCCCTTCAGATTTAAAGCTTGAATGACATTTTCTGCCCAAATGGGAAATTTTCCATCAACTCATTTTTCACTTGGCCTCCAAGCCCCAGTTATCACCTAGTATTTCCCCTGAGTGTCCAGCCTCCCACAGGTGTCCAGCGCCAAGGACTTGAGGAAAGCAGTTCAGTTCTGAAGAACGAGACAAGCCTCCTTCCGTGTCATTGCTCAGTCCAACAAGGATGCTCGCAAAGACATTTGAAGCAAAGGCCCATCCTTAGCGGTCACTCAGCAGGCCCTGGTAGTTATCTGTCCCTGATTCTCTTGCCTGGCAATCCTTGATATCCAGTCTGCTGCCTGACCTTGCTGGTTGATGCTGACTCCAGCCTGTGCCCTTGAGCCAGAAGCCCAGGTTGGTATTGAGAGTTTGCGATTCAAGTTCTCCTATGCCCAAGACCAGCCCTGCCCTGTGGGTTTGCCTCTCTCAACATACCTCTGTCCATGACAACATGCAGTTTCTGGGCTCTGGGCTGTCCCTGCCTGATCTGGCCAGGTCTCTGGTTTTCATCCTCCTGGAAAACCCTGTGGCGATCCAGGACATGCTGCCTGCATCGTCTGCCCCTTAGCTTTTAAACTCATTCTACTACATTGGCTAGTGGAGGCTCTGGAGAGAGCTGGAAGAACTTGAAGATTCCTGCAGTACTTCTGGACTATGATGGTGCTGTGGTGTTGTCAGGTACTGGAACGGGAAGGGTGGCGAATACACCATGTCGCCTGGGCTTGTCATGGTGGGATAGGGAATTCCTGCCATGGTCACAGTCAGTCGCTTCCTTGTTGGGCTTTACTTTCACTCTGAAAAGCACAAAGGCGTATTCCTTCCTCCTCTGAAGTGCAAGGTAGAGGGGACTCAGCAGGCGTCCGCAGTGGGAAGGACTCCAGAAAGAGGGTAGTGGACATTTATCTCATCATATCCTTGAGCCACGTCCCGTGTCCAGAAGCTCAGCTGTGCCCTTTGATTGCCTGGGAAAGTGAAAGTGATAACCTTAGCTGTTTAGTCTCCTCCGCCAAGGAAAGAATAAAAGTCATCTTGTTGAGCCTGCTCACTGGACAGGAGATGCCAGAAGGTGCAATGATCCGGTTGCCCTGCTAAAGTCCACAGTGAGTGCTCCGACTCCCTGCTGATGCCCTTCTCTGCTACAGCTTTGTAGATTGTATAGTGACATTGTAGCCCAATTCCCCACAAGCCTCATGACACAGTCCAGTGTGTCCCTTCCTTGTGTGCAATGGCCACGACAGCTGCCACTCTGTCTCAAGAGGTGGCGGTCATAACATTACCTTCATCTTTTCCCTTTCCATGCTGTGGGATGAAGTCACTATGCCTGGCTGCTACTAATGTATCTACAAACGGTTATTCGTTTTCTCCCCTCTACTCATCACCGTTGTATTCTTTGTTCTTGGCACTTACGTTTGTGCGATTCCGCTCTAGTATGACAGCTCTGACTTTCCTGGTTTTCCAGCCCAGGACCCATGGGCTCCAGCTGCCTACAGTGTACACCTCTGCGTTCCTGTCCTCATCCCAGGACTCTGTTGCCTGAGATTATCCACCTGAGAACTCGGGTTGGGGCAATAGTGATGTAAGAAGGTGAAAGCAAAACCTATAGCTCATATTTGCACACAGGTTTACGTGCGGAGAGACACGGAGTACTGAGACATCAAATTCATTAGCTGAAACAACATATGCTACGATGTGGAGCGCTGCCGTTGTATGTACATTCGTATGACATCCAGTCACATGCTGTCCAACGACATCTCAGGCACCAATACTCTGCATGTAGGATGACGGTCCCATAAGATCATATTTCCTGATGATGTCCTGATCACCCTGGTTTACGGGAGCCCTCCATGGTGCTCACACGATGGTGAGTCACTTAGCAGTGCCTGTCTCAGAATGAGTCTTGGCTGTTAAACCACACATGGCACTCTATTTACATTCATTTTTACGTATTGTCTTAGTTTTCTACAGCTGATAAAATACCATGATGGGTTGGCTTAACAGAAACTTCCTCTAGTTCTGGAGGCTGGGATGACCTGGAGTCATGTGTCAGCAAAGCAAGGCAGGTTTCCTTCTAAGGCATCATCTCTGGACGTGTGAATAATCCCAATTGTGCCGTGTGCTTACATGGCCTCTGTGTGTGTATGGAAGGAAGGAGAGAAGAAGGAGGGATGGGGGGAAATAGGTTCACTGGGATCCTCTTCTAAAAGCACCAGTTTCATCCTTGGGAACTTCCTTCCTGCCCTCATTTAAACCTGACTGTTTGAAACGTTAATATATGACTTCAGATTGGGGTGCATGAACATTTAGTCCGTAACATGTATATATACACTCATACAAACATATATATGCAAATGTGTATGTTTTTGAATATGTTACAACATGAGGCACATGGAAATCTGTTTGAAAGCATAATATCGCCTTCTAAGGCAAAGTCTTTTAGAGTAGCTCGAAATCTTTCCACGAGAAGTACCATTTAGGCGTTCCTAGGTTATGACTTTAAACTATATTGATTATAATTGTTTGTTGTAATTACACGCTGTTAAAATTCTGGATTTCAGATAGAAAGTTGAAACTAATTATTTGAATTTAATCTCTAAAAGCAGAGGAAGCAGAAAAGGCTTCTGTAGAACTATGAATTAGATGATGGAGGAAAACCTTGGATTATCTACAACTAGGAATGACGTGCACTGCCCAGTGAACCAGTAAACATATAAATTAATTCGTGTATATTGTGCTCAAACTGATACTAAGCATCTGTCAGAGTTATAGTTCTTAAAGAGAAAGGCGGGAAGTGAAGGAAAGGGAAGGTAAATAGAAGAAAGGAAAGATGGAAGGGAAGAAGGAAGGAAGTCCTCGCAGAAGTGTTTTATCTCATATCCCACTTTCCAGGACCTTACCTCTGCCCTCTTGCTCAAAGCCACACATGTTACTCGCTGATCAACCAAAACTCTTCGCTAGTGAATATAAGAAAGGTATTGTGTTTCGTGGATGAGTGAAAAGTGAAATGTGCGTGTGTGTATGAAAAATATTCTGCCAGGAAGAATTATTGATCTTGTTAAATATATAAGGCAGTCAAGTCAGGACGATAACCAGCATTAAAACTCAGTTTCTTAAATGTTCCAAATGAGTGGAAGTGAAGACACCTAGGAATTTGAATGAGCTCTGTGCGACTGGACTGGGCTGATCGTGGAAGATTTTATGGAGCAAATGACACTAAATTTTGCCTTTAGAGTCCAAATAATTTATCTTGTTCTCTTTACCTCTAACTCTTCCCAAGCCCTGAATGCTAGATGATTTATAACCCTAATTCTCACTCTGCAGAGGCGCAGGACTGCTGGGCTGGCTGTGTTAACAGATCCCTTGCAGCTACGGTAGCACACAAGTCCCACACTCAGTGATCGGGCTTTTTTGCAAGCCTAAGATGATCTCCAGCACTGCTGTGGAATCTTCCACAGGACTCAGCTGTGGGCCATGATTATGTGTTTTAACCATTCTTATTTAGACTAATTCAAGAGAAGATGATCTATATTCTTTTAAGTTTCATTAAGTAGTCATTAGAATGCTTAATCTCATGCATCTTTTTTGCCCATTCTGCAGCACTACCATTAGTTCAGTTAGCACTTATTAAATTTTCACCCCTGTCAAGTCACTGCAGTACCGTGATACACGGAAAGTGTGCTCCTTTGTTTCTGAGCATTAAGTCGTCACCGCGAAGCACGGAGTTACCCTGTGCATGGCACACGTGCACGGGCTACTATACCAGGGTAGGTGCCTCCCTTTTCTTCCTGCTGTCTTGCCATGTAACCCCTTCCTTTTGTGTTGTGCCCATTAAGTCTTCATTATCTTAAAATAAGTATGGAGGGCCGGGAATTTAGCTCAGTGGTTCTGGCGCCTGCCTCAAAAGAGCAAGGCCCTGAGTTCGATCCCCGGTACCAAAAAAATAATAATAATAATAAAATAAGTATGGACACAGTATAACAACACTGCCAGAAGAATCTGTTTTGAAGGTTGGATGTTATATAAAAAAATGAGTACTGCAGCCTTTTGAAAGAATTTGCTTGCCTTTTAAGATTTCACAACTTTGAAATGACAGATTAGTTTCATGCAAATTCATTTTTAAGTACCAAGTGTCCCAATATCTTGACACAATAGACCCAACACAAAGCGATCTCAAACAACCTTGAAAAGTTCTTGGCAGCTTTACTCAGACTAAGATAAAAATCTGTCAAGGTGAACTGAAGGACATCTAAAAGGCTGGAGTTGAAGGTTCTGTTTCCCCGTGTGGAAGTTGATGACATTTTTTGATATGTCATGCAGGCCAGACAACTGTATTTCTTATCCTCCTTTAGGTGTCTGTGATGTCCTTAGCCAACAAAGAAAAGAACATTGCGGAGACTTTCAGAATTGCCTCAAGTCACTTTTTCTAAGAGAAACTTGAAACTGCTCAGTGTCCTCACCTCATTTGTGAGCAGAGATGATAACCTTCTCTTAATTCTTTACTTAAAAATGTAATGCTTCCTTTCCCTGAGTTAGGATTTTAAGGATGTATTATTTATAAAAAATACAGTTTTTCACTCACCTGAAAGTTTACTGGTTAAAGTACTTTATCTTTTGTATTGTCCTGAGACAAAGCTTTAATATTTCATTGGTATTAAATTCTGAAAGATGAATAAGAATTGCAAAGGAGGCTTCTGCTTTGTGGATTTACAATTGTCATGCCTATTCTTGGTGTCCACCATCACATCTTGAGAAGAGCGCTGACACCCCCAGTTTATACTTGTCTCATTCGTGGAGCCCAGGCTGTGAGTGAGGATTTGAGCCCTCTACTGTGCTCATGGCTTTTAGGCTTCTGTGAAATTTGTGTTTCCTTTTCACACTCTTGATCAGGATTACTCTAGTATATAGACTTCCCTGACATTGTATTAATAGTGTTGTCATCTACTTTTGACTGAAAGTCTCAGGAATTTTGCAATCCACAACTGTACAGACCTAATACATTCCTGGGGTCAGATGGTACCTTGCTCAGGATGCTCCTGAATGCAGAGCACAAGAAGAGAATGTGCACTTAGTCACGATTTGACAGCCGGCTCTTGACGGTTTAAAGAGCACCGGTACATCAGTAACCACATTTTAGCAATTCAATAAGAGGATCGTTTACTATTGTCCTGACTTTATGGATGAGGAAACTTAATCCTAATGCCATTGAACATTTTGTCCAGCAGCTCAATATTGGGAAAGCCAGAGCCCAACCTGGAACACATACTTTTTTATGTCTGGGCATTATTGCTTTCACTCTTCTGTGCCAGTTTTTGTAGTACGCACCACAAATGAGTGGTCCAGTTCAGTATCATTGTAAATTGTCAGGAAAATCTGTATAGATAACATGATAATTAGATGAGTTCCTTGAGGAGCTCCTCAATACATGGAAGGAATACAAATTATCAACATGAAAACTCTTATAGAACTTAAATATATATTCTATATTAAATTCTATACATTATTATAAAATAAGATCTCTATATTATATAATATATAAATATATAGGTAGGTATATAAATGACCATATAAAACATATTCCATTACATATACATTACATATTAATATGTATATCCATTCCTTTGAGTTCGTGAAGGAACAGATTGATCCTATCTGAACAACTGACTAATCCTATCTGAGAGTTTTCCAGGGAGAAATGCAGGGGCTTAAATGATTAACAGATGGGTGAAGAGCATCTGGCTTTGGCAGCGCAGTATGGCAAAGACATGGTCGTAGGAGGAGCGAGAGTGGTCTGTGGTTCAGCACAGGAAGATGCAGGAGAACATGAGGCTGGGCAGCTGTACTTCTGGGCTACTCCCAGACAAAAGCTTGGCATTCAGCTCATGACCTTCTTTTGTGTTTAAATGTCCTTATGTTTTTAATGAACTGGATCAATTTTATCATGGCAAAATTTGATATTTAAATTTGATATGGTCATAAAAAAGGATGGCTGTCCTTATGAACTGCATCACGTTATATGGGCTGTGAATGTCCAGTATGGAATCCAGTGAATTCTTGGGTTAACACAAACCATGTGAGTCATAAAAATGGCTGCGTCCAGACATGGACATTGAGACGTACAGCGCCGGAAGTCTCAGTTTCTCTCTTTATTCTCCCACTTAGTTCGGAAGTCACTTGTGTTTTAGAAATGTATCCACACAGAAATGGCCTTCCAAAAGAGTCTTCCACCTGTGCGTGACTGGTTACCAATTCAAACTTTGCTGCTCATTTCCCTAAGACCTTAAAGCCAGCTCGTGAAATGCAGTGCTCTCAATCGGAGTCACAGGTGGTGGCAACTGGACAAACCTAAATGAGGACAAAGAGGAGAAAGGTGAGTTGCTGACCACTCTGGTAGACTGTACTAAATAATTAGCTGTTTAAAGTTTCAGTTTAGTCCTTGCTTGTCTTTTACCTTGACAAGCTGAGGGAAGATACTTACTCCTCAAAAGGAAGTAGGTCTACCTACCATAAATGTTCCATGACCTCTGATGTGACTACAGGATTATGTCTGCATGTCTGCGTGATGACAGCAATCTGGCAGCAGCATGGTTGTATCGGACACTCTGGAAGGCATAGGACTTGGCTTTGTAGTCAGGAGCAGGGGCAATAAATACGTGGAAGCCCTTTGGGAGAACTACCAAACTTCAGGTGGTGCAGTGAGTTGTGAACTCTGTGCGCTGAGTGCTGTGAATACACCCCAAGAGGTTTTGCAGAGAATGCCAGTGTCAAGGCTGAGGAGACCTTGGCAGCAAGCTACTGCAACTGCAGGCTCCTTGGTGAGATGTTCCAGCCTTGTTGATTCTGTCAAATCCTAGAGATTAACCTGGGAAGGTATATTTGATCTCAGGATGTCACTGACATTGCCTTCTCTGGCAACGTGTGGATTGTTTCTTATAGTTGAATCTCTATTTCTTTGTCCATCCCACTTTTAAATGGATCAGGTGATGAGGTATTGATCTCCCCTGGGGCTGCATTTCTTTCAGTTTGTTCAAGCTGTCATGCTGTGCACAGATGCTTGTAGCACCTTGTTCAGAGCCCTGCACCCCCTGAACCCTACTCACTGCCGTCTTCCTCTGGGTGGACAGAGCCTCTCCCACTGCTCACATTCACCTTTCCAGCTCTTTCTGACTAAGACAGCAGTAGGTTCTCTCTTCAGATGAAGGCAGGTGAGGAGGATGGTGATTAACTTCTTTCTACTTGACATCTCTCATGTTTCACAGTTAATTTTGACATCTCTAACCCTATCTAGCTAAAGATGTTTTATTTGGTTGTAATTGATTGCTTCACTTTCTCCTATAAATATCATCTCTGATACTCTGTATAATTTGTTGACTCCATGAATTCACATCTCTGTTGTAGTCTCCTTTAGAAATGTCAACACTTGTGCTTAAATTATTACTATCATTATTATTGTATTCCTTCTCATTAATTTCCCTTTTTTCAGTAAAAAAAAAAAATCATAAAGCTAAAAGGAAGAAGTAAAATAAACTTAGCTATCATGGATTTTTGAGCTATTTATTCCCAACTCATAACAGAGCATCATGTGCTGAAATTTAGAGATTAACTGGATTCCAATAAGGAATCATTAAAATTGTTAGCCAAGTACAGAAATATGGTAAATCTGTCTACACACACACACACACACACACACACACCTCACAGTATAAATGAGGAACTCACTCAGTCTTGAGATCCTGTAAATCATTTGTTGGACTTTCTAACAACAGTTCTTTATTGTTTTTAACTGGAAGATTCAATGATTTTCCCTGTTAATCTAGCTTGCTTTCTTTTCATAAAGCAAGGCTCTGTACTGTAAAAGAGAAATTGACTAAAAACCAGAGGAGGGAAGATTGCTCAGGTTATAATTTTAGAGGAGACATCACTGAACTGTTAACCAAATCCTGGCCATGCTATCTAGGTATGCTGGCCTTCTGACTGATGAAATATTGTTTGGATTCCCCCTATTTATCTTGCTTGAGCTGTAAAGAAAATATAATTGAAGAAATGGCATTGAAGAGTATCCCAAGTTATTTGTTATCAAATGTAGCAGGCAGAAACCTTTCTGCATTAAATTCCAACATAAGAAATGGCTAAATCATGACCATAGCAAGAGAGCTTTTGAGTTTACCTTTCCTTTAAAAGCACTGCTAGAAAGTGAGAGGCAGCTTCTACTTTTTCTTTCATTTTTTGCACTGAAACTCTTTCTGAATATAATGATGGGGAGTTGAAGATTGAAAATGAGAACTGACTATGTTCATACAGTAACTAAGAGTAGCTGTTGCTATTCATAAATACTGAACGGCGAAAAAGAACCCACCTGCTATTGTGATAGCCACATCGAGCCTTCTCAGTGCTAGCTACAGATGCAGATTCTTGGGCCCTCTCTGGAGATCAAATGTACAGGACAGAGTGAGCCTGAGCAGTCTTCATCGTTAAACTCTTCCTTCTTGCATCTCCAAAGTACTTGGCTTTCAAGCTCAAAATGCTTCTGTTTGCTAATGCTAGACAGCTCTTTAACCCTGAAAAATACTTTCTATAAATTAAAGACGATAGAGTTGAGATTCATAATGAGGATCCATTATCTGTGTTTGATTTTCAGCTGGGCCACTTGATGCTGAGTAACACTGAAGGCTTTCTTTATCTCTAACGTTCAGTTGTTCTTCGGAAGGATAATAGCAGTGGCACAGAGATCCTCATATTTTCCATCTCAATGCATGTTTTGCGTACATTTCTTTAGAGCGAGTATTTGAGACATAGTAAGCATACAGTACGAGGTAGGTATTATTGCAGTTACTATGTGCGAGTCAGCTTTATGTCACTATAATGGATACCTGAGATACTTAAAGAAGGAAAAGGCTTCTTTTATCTCCTATTTTCAGAGGTTTCAGGACTCTTGGACCTGTTGCTTTGGGTCTGTGGCAGCACAGTATATCAAGGCAGGACGCCATGACGGATGAGTTCTGTTCACCTTATGGCAGTTGGGAAGCAAAGAGAAAGACAGAGAGCCAAGGGTCCAGACATCCCCTTCAAGTGCAAGCACTGCATGACCTAACTTCCTTCTCTGAGCTCCACCTACTAAAGGTTCTACCATCCCCAATGGTCCCACCCAAGGGACCAAGCCTTTAGCACACAGGCCTTTGGAGAACATTTTAGATCTAAAGTCTATCAATGACTAAAATAATGCAGGAAGAGTTGATGTGTATATTTGCACTGTATGGAAACAACAGTTGTCTCCTCCTCCTCTGAGAAAAAGGCTGTGATGAGCTAAGGGATTATAAGAAATGATACCAGGTTTCCGAATGAGTGGTACAATGTAGTGTCACAAACAGGGCAAGAGTGGGTTCCAAATCATTTTTTTTTTTTATTAAGGAAGAAAACTTGAAAATGGAAACTAGTCCAAATCTAAAATCTGACAGCTTTCCCTAAGTTTCAGAGAAGTACATCTTCATTCCATGGTACTGTGAGCATGTGTATGGGTAGCACTGCCTTGTTTTCACAGGTTCAAGAGCTTAGACTAGAGTGTTCTACCATCTTATAATAGCAACCCCAATAAAAATATTAGAAGGTCAAATAGGTCATGGGCAAGTGCATGGCAAACTGTAGATTTGGATGTGGGTTAGAGCTAGCATTCATTCATGGACATATTTCCAGGCAGTTCAGTTAGATTAAAACATCCCACGTGTGATCTGCCTTGCTAAGTTCTGTGAATGTAAAGATTATGAAAGATAGCCCCTACTCATAGAGTTCCAACGTGTTATTTCTCTAAGAAGTTGTGATCTGCGTATCTGATGTTGAATTGAGAAGGAATGATTTGTTCCAGGTTATACTTGAGTAAGCTAGATTTTGAGGAAACATATGGGCATTACTAAGAGAGTTAACTTTTAGAGATGAAAGAATAGTTTTCACGTTGGATACATAAGAAATCCTAGCATTGCAAAAATGAACAAGGCATACTTTTCCAGGACTTTATTCCCTTAAAGTGAATGGAGTGGTTCTTCTCACTGAATCGATTCTGAGATCATTATAGTTGCTTGTTTTATTTTAAATGAACTTCTGAGTTGAAAAGTGATTTGAGATTCATTTGAGCAGAGTGTACACCGTTATTTTTTAACTGGGAGGAAGGCTTTTACCTGTGGTTTTCTTCATTGACTTATGCATTAGAAACACTTACAGAAGTTTAAAGAAGTATAGAAACTTGGGGTCCATTTAAAGAGATTCTGGCTTTGTAGGTCATGTTCAGCCTGGATGTCTAGTCATCTTCTAAGATTGAGAAGCTCTGCAGTATTCTTGACTACTGTTACTTTTAGCCTTTTCAAATTGTATGACAAAAGAAAGGGAAAAAACTAGGTCATTGCCCTCAAATTTTCACGAGCATGCAAATCACCTGGGTATCTTTCTAAAATGGAATGGAGCCAGGGACTCTGCATTTCTAAGAAGTTCAAGGTGATTAGATGCTGCAGGTTCTGGGACCTTTCTTTAAGAGGTAAAAACTAGGTCAGGATTCAAACATTGGCAAGCAGTACCATATCAGGACTGCAATTAATGAATGACCAGACGCCTGCTGTTTAACCTATTTCTCCACGTGTTTCCAATTCTATTATATAATAAACAGAAGAATATTACAAAATGCTAAATAACTTGCTTTTACTTTCACGGAGTGATTAAATACAGCCTATCAAGGTTGACAACTACTTTGCAGTATAGAAAGGATTTTGCCACACCAGTTCACCTCCTTAATGGAATTCTCGAAGTTAATGTTCTGACTGACAAAGGAGTCAGTCTTGTGGGGCAATATATAGAAACAATGAGAAGTTAGGGAGAATGTGCATGTGGATATTCAGAGAGTTATATCTCCATAATCATAATCATTATCACATATTAAGGGAAGAATCCTTTTTATAACCATTAGTTGAGAGAGTTAATTTAAAATTGAAAAGCTCTGTACACATAAGAGGTCATCAATAAATAATTTTATTATCATTATTAACATTGTTGTAGTATAAGATGTGCATGGTCATTTTTTTCCAAGATCCTTTTAAGGGGAGTCGATCTATGTTGTTTCCAATATAAGAAAGCAAAGAGGAAGAAAAATCTTTGCAGGATAAACTATAAATGAAATTTCATTCGAACTCTGTTTGTTTGTTTGTTTTTGGTACCAGAGATTGAACTCCAGTCCTCGAGCTTGTGAGGCAGGCAGTGGAACCACTGAGCTTAATTCCCCAGCCCTAGAACTTGTTTTTTTAAAAAGTAAAATTTGTTCTTTTTGAAGTAAACATATCAAAAAGAGGTGTTTTTCCTATTTATTGATGGTTGATATTTCTTTATTCCTAGCACATTTTCTTAAGTTTCTTCATGCATTATTTCATTTTTAATATCTTGGTCATTTCTCTTTATGAGAACGATCATGTTCACTAGTAAAAATCCTGTTCCATCTCACAGGCATAATGGACGATAACTCTTCTTCATTGTCAGCTGAACTGCTTAAGCCAATGCACTGATGTTCTATCCCTGTTATTCTGAGAGAGTTAAAAATAATAAACACCAGGATTCTTCATGCAGGCAGGCAATTGACTTTTACTGGCCACGTCCAGATGGTTTCGAGTACTGTATGATCCTTTAGTGAATTTTGTGTGAAATTTGAGCTTGTGTGAGCTGAGTGCCCGCCCTATCATCCATGACTAGAAACCAGGCATGCACCAGAGAGAGTAAAATCTGGGAGACAGCCATAAAATATGTCACGTGCATAGGTGGAACAGCCTCGTCACAACACTTGGGAAGAATCTAGAGATGATTCTGTTAGGGTGAGGCTCAAGTTCAGTCTTACTGTGTGGACCACAGGGTGGTCAAGTGGGGTAAAAGACATCCACTATACTTTTCCCAACTGATTCACAGGGTTTTTCTTCCTGATCATTATTCCTGAGCTCTATATCGAATTATTTATTTCTGTGTAGCATAAACCAAGCAAATTATTTTTAAGAAATTGTTTTATCCTATTAGTGCAAGTGAAGACATCTGAAATTTAAATATGTGCATATTTAACTCAGCAAAGTGGGGGATGAGTGGTATTTGATCAACATAGATTCTTTAAATTTTTGTAATGATGTTTTGTATTTCCTCCTCTTCAGTTTAGTAGAAGTTGAAAGAATAGTCTGGGCCCATGTTCCTTGACCTTTCAGAACTATATGAAGTAGTTTCCAGTTGTGCCACTGCAAGAAATGTCTTATATTGAATGCAACTGACTCTCAGACAGGAAAACTATACATTGAGCCAAGCTGAAGTTACTAGACTATTTCACTAAAGGAGAACACAGACTGGAGGAGTCTCAGAAGCCATTCAAAGGGAGGAAAATGTGGGAGGATATTTATAAGTGGGAAGCCTGGAATGGGTGACTTGGGAGCAGCTCTTGAATGGTGAAAATCTTGGAAGAATGGGGCAGTTCTTGGTATAAAATCTGTGGTCTGGAGGGCACAGTGAGATGAGGTTCTATGTGCAAGTATTGATACACTTTTTCCCGTTAAATTTATTGGTACATTTAAAGCAAAAAACACAGTTACATTTATCATTGAGATCTTGTATCTTTACTTGATGTATCTTGGTTCTTATGTTTTTCCCCATTCCCTGCCCTCCCTTCACTCCCTTCACCCTTCCCTATTTACAAAGGCTTTGTTTCCTTTTCTCCTTTTTTCATATTTTCCCTTATTTCCTTTCCATTCCCCTTCCCACTTCCCCTTTAACCATTTTTTTTTACTATTTTACACTCTCAATTATACCATTTGAACCTTATGAACACTTAGTTTTTCACTCCAGAGAAACTATTTGGTATTTACTCATGTGCATCCATTTAGCTATAAATGTCTCTAGTTTCTCACTCTTTATGGCCGAGTAGTACTCCATTTGACAGAAAAACCACATCTTTATCCAGTCTCCACTTGATGGGCATTTGGAATCAGTCTAACAAAGGAGACATAAGAACGCTACACTGAAAACTACAGCACTCGGAAAAAACAGGTTGAAGAAGATATAAGAAAATGGAAATAGATCCCCTGCTCCTGGGTAGGAAAAATCAACATAGTGAAAATGACCAGACTTCCAAAACTGCTATACAGATTCAATGCAATGCCAAATGAAATACCAACAGTATATTTCACAGAACTTAAGAAAACGTTAAAAAACAATCCCAAATTGAAACTATACTACAAAGCCGTTGTGATTAAAAATGGCATTGTATTAGCAAAGAAACAGACCTGAGGATCAATGGAATAGATTAGAAGATGCAGAAGCAACAGCAGACATAGTCAGCTACCTCATCTTTGACAAAGGAGCCAACCATCCTCCCTGGAGGAAAGATAGCCTCTTTAATAAATGGTGTTGGAAAAAATGGCCTTCAACTTGCCAAAGATTAAAACTAGATCCCTATCTTTCACCATGTACTAAACTAAAATCCAAATGGATTAAAGTTCTGAATATCAAAACAGAAACACTAAGCTTACTGGAAAATAAATTAGGTAGAACTCTAAAAGACATTGGTATAGGAAAAGACTATGATCAAACCCTCAGCAGCCTGAGAACTTGCACAAAGAATCAACAACTGGGATCTCATTGTATTAAAAAGTTTTGCAGTGCAAAAGAAACCACAACAGAGCTAAGAGACAACCTACAATGTGGGAAAAATGTTTACCAGCTATTCTTTAGAGAGAGGACTACTGTCTAGAATATATAAAGAACTCAAAAATAACCAGACCCCCCCCAACTACAAAGACCCAATTCAGCAATGGGCACCTAAAATGAACAGACATTTCTTAGACAAAGAAGTAAAAGCAGCAAATAATCATATGATATACTATTGGTCTTGCTGGTAAATAATGTATTGCACTTGATTTGTCAGCTTTTTTCCTATGGTGAAAAAAAGTCATTTCTTTTTTGCCTAGCTCCAGTAGTTTTTAGCACCGGGGCCAGAGCAGGGATGGCAAACCTATGACACGCATGCTGCAGCCAGCTGATTATCACTGAAAGTTCAAAAGGTTCGCCATTGCTGAGCTCTAGCGTATAAGATAGTTTCATCTCCTAAACTTAATGGTGGAGCAATGGTGCTGATTAGTGTCCTGGTGGTGGTGTAACCACCAACCATCATCTTAGTTGCTTAACATAATCCAGATTCTCTTTATAGCTCTGTGAGTACAAAGTCCAATCTGTAGTACTGTGTTCTGTTCATAGAGCTTTCTAGGACGCACTCCATCTGTTAATGTTTTGATTCTAGAGGTTCCCTGCTTTCTTTGAGAACTGGTTTTCTCATCTTTGAAGCCATGGAAGGCAAATCTTCTCACCATTCTTCTGAAATTCATATCTTTGTCTCCTCCTTTTAAGGAGCTTTGTGATTATATTAGCTCAACTCGATAATCCAGAATATTCCCCTCATCATAAGATCACAATCTGCAGAGCAGTTTAAAGGCACCAAAGGGTGAGACTGAGGGAGAGTGGTGTGATTCACCATGCCACATAGATGGTGAATTGTGCAGAACTTAGGAAAACCTTCCGTGATAGTTAGCTGATTGTGCCAGTTAGAATAAGGAACACCCAACTGATTGGACTTGCATGGGTCCATTCATACTGAGCCCCAGGTCTTCCGACTTTGACTGAATTCTTTGGCTCTCCAGAGCACAGGCAGCCCTTTTGCACAGTTCCACACCCGAGTCAGCAGGCGACCACTGTAAGCTTACCTTGTAAATTCTTATATATTTACAAATCTTACATTAAATTTCTTTCTGTAGTGAGCAACTGACACATTATTCCTTTATAATCTTTGACTACCAGGTTGACCTCAGGGTGCAGATAATTCTTTGGTATGTTTTAGTTGCTTAGTATATATTTGTGTTCATAAAAATCAGGCATTGTACAGCTTTCCCTTGGGATAAAGTCAGATCTCAGTGGGAACTTATTTGATTATGTTCATATATTTTGTTCTTTTTCTTAAAAAGTCTTTCTTTGGTGGCTTTTAGTAAATCACTATCCTATTCACTGTATGTTATCCCCAAGAGTACATGGGAAACCTACTTTAGATGATTATGCAAATGTAACTAAATATCAAAGTACTGATTCCTATTTTTTTATCTTCTACAGTAGAACGTCTCCCTTGGCACAGTACTAGTTCAGGTTATTTTCCATGAGAAATGATTTGCATTTAGCTTTTTAATATGACTCTGTCCTGCAGACCATTCTCAGTCATGACTTACGCAAACTAGGAAACCTGCCTTCTTTAGGTGTACTGCAAACAGCACTTATCATATTAGAGATGTCAGCAGGAAAATCTCTGTATGAATTAGGCAGCATCAGTGACACAGCAGTTCTAAATTCTCCTGCTTAAGTTACTGAGGGCGAAGGCACCTGTGACTCAGGGCCCTTCTGCTCTGTCCACTCCTGTAAGGTCTTTCATCTATAAGCACCTCATTACTATTCTGTAACTCTTATAGGGGATGGTCTTAAGGAAGGAGTGCTCGATTTGTGTCAAAAAGGCATTTTTCTATGGTGATTTTGAGTTACATTTGTCAACTTTAAGTAATTTGAGGCAATCAAACTTCCATGTGGCTGAAAGGAAAAAAGGAATAAATATATATGAAGTATAAGAATTTCTTCTGATCTTTCCTTTCCCTCCCTCATTTTCTTTTCATTCTCCCTCCCTCATCCTCCTGTCTCATCTTCTTTTGACTTTTCCCTTTTTCCTCTCCACTCTTGGAGTTTAAGCAACATTCATGTTAAGCAAACCCCTTAGCCACTCTTTTGGGAAGCCAATAAAGTTTGTGTCTTCAGAGTAGCTCTTTCAAAAAAGAAGCAAATGAAGAAAATTGTACACACAAGTATATTCTTTGTGTGATGAAAATTAGACATGACCTAAAGGCCCCTCAAATGGAGTTAAGTTAAATAATTTATGAAAGCAATGCAGTGTTAGTCAATAGTAGTAGTGCTGTCCTAGGAAGTCACAGAAGAGCTCAGTGTATTGATGGAGGCGTAGTCATGTCTTTGTGATCCAGGATCCAGTTACAGAAGCAGAACAATGCAGTCATGCACTTGTGATGTCAGTGTTTTGGGGTTTGTATAAATAGAGTTTATTTTAAATCATATGTACAGCGTGTGTCTTAGTTCTGTGGGGAAGAATATCGGTGAATACTGAAAGAAATATGCTTTGATTAGAGTAGTGTTTTTTTATAGATACCTAGATAATTTGACAGTCATCATCAGCATGTTTTTTACTGTCTAAAAATAAATATTAGAAGTGCATGAGAGATAGGTGGAGTAATAGGAATATCTAGGCCTCAGCTTTTTTGAGGAAATTTTGCTTTTCCATTTAAAGTGTTAGTTAAGTTTGTAACTTTTTTGAAAAAATAGAGCTATCTTACTGTCCTCATAGATCTGTTGGGAAATTGCATGTATATAGGGCATTGAGTGCTTTGGGAATCTCTGGTCAAAAGGGAAACTTTTATTTGAAATAGTAATGTGTTCCCATGTTAAAACCCTAAGGGACAAAGGGCATCTCTGTCTGGAATATTTGCTGCTACTATTTAGTACTGATAGTTGAATATTTGAATATTTGGCAGTAGAATGACGAAGATGTAGTTTTCTCTGAAGAGGAGGCTATCAGAAATAAATGACTTTAATGAAATGATGTTTTTCTAAATCTGAAAGTATCAAAGACAACGCTATTGGAACAATTCGTTTAATTTCATTTTTTGGCAAAAAAAAAAAAGCTAATCAGGAGGTAGGGGGAGTGTGTGTAGGGAGTCATTGTTGTATAATTGTTACCCTGAAGTGTATTAGGATCCTCTTCTGCCTGTATTGCTAATATTTTTGTACTTAAAGAATATTTTCTTACTGAAGAGCTTATGTTTAAAATCAGCACGAGAGTGTTAATCACATGAAAATTCAGAAAGATGATGAATAATCATCTCATCACCTCAAAATACTCAGAATTTATGTCTCTGTGTTTAGTGCCAACTGAGTAAATAGACAATGGCTTCTGTAATTTTCACAAGATTAAAAAAAAAAAAAAACGAAACAGCTTTATTCAGTAAAGAAAATCCACAGGCCCTTCCTCAGCCTCTGAGGTTGTTTGCCCCAGATGCCAGCAAGGCCCTTTCCTCCTCAGTCAGGGTCCCTAGTGTTGTGTGAGGACCACGGCTTCAGGTTCAGACTTGATTTCCTGGGACCACGTATAGTTAGGCCACTGGAATTCAGGGAAATTTTGCCTAAATGTCAAGTTCTTTTTCTGGTATGGTGACGTTATCTCCCTGGGACTAGGAAGTAGGCGCTCTAGTGCATGAGTCACACAGATTTGATTTAAAGAACATTTAATACGTGGTATTTATGAGACTACATAGGTTTGCCAGTTGTGTTCCTGAGGGATTTATGCTCTTGTCCACTCTTCCTTCTTTAATATTCTGTTCTATTTTAGCTCTGAAATCTGCATTTCTAAATCCGATTATGGTATCAGGAGTCCCCAAGACAGAGCACCCCTAGATTCAGTGACGCACGAGGACCAGAGACAGATTCAGCATATAACTGTATTAAGATTATGATGCATTATCAATAAAGGTTGCAAAGCAAAATCAGCAAGGGGAAACCAGGCACAAACATTGAGGGTCCTCTCCTGCTGGACCCACATGGTAACTGCTGCAGTGGTGAGAGGAAGTGTGACGGGCCTCCAACCGGGGACATTTGATACATACAGTGCCCATGGCGTTTACTGGACACACAAATTCCCAAGCCCCATCAGGCAAGTGGGAGCTCTTTGGTTTACACAGCATAGGCTCTGTAAGACTTCTTTTTCTTCTTTTTGCTATACTGGTGATTGAACTCAAGGCCTTTGCACTAAACTTCATACCTAGGCCTTTTGTAAAATTATTTTTATTTTGAGACAGTCTCATTAAGTTGCCTAGTCTGACTCAAACTTGTGATCCTCCAGCCTCTGCCTTCCAGAGTGCTAACATTACACTCTTAGCAGCTCTGGCTCCTAAGAACCCTCATGAAATGCAGGTTCCCAGATGCCAATGAAAGGCCAACTTTCCAAACAGTTCTTTCAGAAGTAAGCATTCTGGCCTATGTTAGCCTTGTTCTCTGCAACTGTATTAATTTACAACCTTCCCAACTTATTTAACAGACACGTTATAATTACATAGCCATTCTTGCAAATTCACAAATTCTTGCAAATTCGTACCTAATATCATGGTAAACACTTAGTGCTTGCTTTTCAGTTGCTCTTTTTCCTTGCTTTTCACACACCATCCAATCCTTTTGACAAGTTTCCTCTCATCGATACCCAAAATGTGCCCTGAAGACTATAGTTTCTTTCTCTCTCCTTCCATATCCTAATTCAAGTCCATCTCTGGATCCCTCACTCCTGAGGCAATGTCCAAACTGATCTCTCAGGTTAAAATTTGCATTTTTATATCTAACCCATCCTCCATACCAGCCTGAGTCTTTTTCTTCCCTAAGATTTAAAGCTCAATAGTGGTATTCTGTTACTTAAAACTTGCCCATGACTTCATTTTGCTCTTAAAATAGCCTCTAAGGTGCACAGTATGACCTTAGCTGTCCCTGACTTGTGCAGCCCCATCTACAGCATTTCTGTCTGCTATTCCCAGCCCTGCTAATCTCTGTCATTGCTTGGAATTCTCCAGACTCCACACCCACCTGGACTTTGAACAAAGCCTTTTCCTGTACCAGAGCACTGTAGTCTCTTAGAACCTACTTTAAAGTCACATAATTTGTTAGACAAACTGGGGCACTATTTAGAGGAAAACACTATATTATTTGTAAGTATTCTAGGTCAACAGTCTGATTTTAGAATTACAGCCGTCCTAACAGGACCCTGCTTTGGAGAAGCCTTTTGTAGCCTCCTCCTTCTAAAAGGAAAATCCGCCTCTCACTCACTCCCTTTCTCCCCTCCCTGCACCTTCTCCTTCCTGTTTCTCCCTTCATGATTTTTAATCATTTTATTAGGTACTAACTTATAAGATTATTTGTTGAACATCTTATCCTCAAGATGCTGTTTCATAAGTTCACGGCATATATAGAGCCCCAAAGTGCTAGCAGATATTTTATAAACAGTCTCTACATTCAAACTTAGGTAATTGCAGTGTTTCCTAACAGGAATTTAAAAAATCAATATCCTCTCCATTCTACCTGCTTTACTTACCCCTCAGTCCAGAGTTTTATGCTTTTCAGCACAGTTTTACATTTTCTTTCAGTTAATCTGTGAGGTAATTCAGTTATCTGTTGAAAATTTAGTGGGAGAATGCTTCACCTTTGCAAATATTCTCAAGCATATTGTTTTCCAAGTAATTTGGGGATGTAAAATAGCCATGTTCAAAATTTCATTGCATTCTTCTTTTTTACATAGTGCTGTTAATAAAAAAGTTTTTACATATTAGTTTTTCTCAACCTTGTATGTATGAGTCTTCCAGGACCTGCTGGAAATGGCCAGATACAAAATAGGTTTTTAGGAGCAAAATGACAGCTTCCAAATACCAGAAAGAAGCTTTGGCATTTCCCCTCCCTTTGGGTAATAACTCAGACTACCCAAAATGAGTCACATAGGTCTAAAAGTTGTGGATAATATTAAAATTTAATTCAACTGCTGTCATCCTACTGTGCCCATGTCATTCAATTCAAAGTGAGGGATTTGACAATCAGCTTTCAAGCCATGTATTTTCTTCTACCTCGAGCAGCTTGTTCACAAGCTAGTCTCACATCTGAGCATCACAAACATACACACATACATATGTTGAAAGTTAGCAGGAAACATAATGTGTGATCCTTTAAGCAAAAATGAGAATTGGAATTCAGGATATTTTAAATTCCAGAATAAAGGCTTTTCATTGATCGTAATTCAACACAAGTTAGATTTTCATCCTGGAAACTGGGATTCCTCCTTGCCAGCAGTGGTGTCCTTGATGACAGTGGTAAAACATGCAGTATTCACTCTGATGCCATCCTCAGGTCATTGTACTAGGCTCAGCGGTGTCTGACCTCCAGCAGTTTTTCATGTGAACTGTGTCCTTCTGCTTCAAGCCACTTTTAGTTGAGATCCTTTTCTTTACAGACCAAAAAAAAAAAAAAAAAAAAAAC
>NW_022900930.1:6360251-6399258 GCF_012274545.1 Fukomys damarensis | reverse complement strand
AAAAAAAAAAAAAAAAAATCCTGATCCATCAGGAAAACCAATTTATTACTCTACATACATTTCAAATAAAATTACCTTGTGAGTTTTTTCTTCTGTGCATATTCAGATGATACTTTCTTGAGCTAGTACCTGAAATTTGAAGGTAGATTTGTGCCTATTATGTTTAGCAAACACTTCATCGTTATTCCACTAGCAATTCAGGAATTTTTTTAGCCAAAGACACTTTTTCTCCTTGGTTGGCCATCTTCCTTCCTTCTGTACCTTCCCCTAGATGTAGACTTTACTTTTGGTTAACAAACTCTACAGAACCAATATCTGTGTTGTGCTTCATGTTGCTAGAGTAACAAGCCAGCAAGATGTATGGTTTCTGTCTGATTGATCCAGACTTGACATCTGAGTAGGGGGTGAAATAAATTTTGACAGAACTTTGTAGATACTCTACCACCATCAACATGTCTTCCCACACTCAAAATTCACTACAGTTATGTTCATTTACAAAGTGTCGATGTTCAGCTGCATTGTGGAAAAGGGCAGGAAAAGTATGATTACAGAGCCGCCGATGTCATGATACTGGGTGGTGGTGTGCACGTGTGTGGTGGAGGCAGCACCTTTGTGGTGGAGGCAGCACGTGCACAGCGAGAGGTCATGTGGTCATGTGCCTGGATGCCGTGGTGAGATATATAGATACATATCATATATATATATATCTATATATATGAATGGATAATATGTACTGCTGTTCATTAGCACTGGAGGGTCCTCCAGGACCTGTTCAGTCCCATAGGTATCTTGGCACCAGTATCTAACATGCCTTGAAGATATTCTCTATAGCTACCAGAAATAATACCAATATTGTATCATTTGTGAACTCTAGCTCAGATCAACTATATCCCTCTCATGTGAGGAAGTGCCACACTTATAACTCAAAAGAAAGCATATTCCACTGGACTAGAATAAAGATGATATTGTAAGAGTAAGAGAAGTGGGGTGTGGTGGTTCATTCCGGAAGCTCGGCACAAAGGAAACTGAAGCAGGAGAATCCGTGTGAGTGTGAGACCTGTCTGGCTACACACTGAGTTCAGGACCAGCCTGAACGCCATAGTGAGATCCCGTCTCAAAATTGGGAGGAGGGAGCTGGGAGGGAAATGTGAGACAGACAGGTGAGAGCAGTGGTTCTGAGATATAAAACGCACCTCGCTTCTGCTTGCGAATCTGCTATTCAAACCCTTCCTAGCATCAGTGATTGAGAAACCACTGGCAGAAGGGAGGGGACATGCATGTCCAAGTTCATCTCTCACTGTAAATGGAAAGTGGTCCAGCAGACATGGACTGGAATAAAGTAATGTCTTAGTAAGTCCTTGTGCAGACTAAGCTCACTGGGGTTTGTATTCCAGAATAAAATACAGAGAAAACATGCCCAGTATTTATGGGCCTTCTTTAATGCTATCTTGGGTGAAGATAGGTAGCAAGAACATTTCAGATGCTGTCAAAGGAAACTGCAAGGTTGGCCTTAAAATGTGCAAATCTTGCCTGGCTTTCTGCTTCCTTGTGGTTCCTGTACTCTACTCATTGTAATGCAAGGAATATTGACCTTAATTTTGCCTTGTCGTATAAAGGTACGAGATCCCAATGATGAATGTGACCGTACTCTGTACCTAAAATGTACCAATCAACTCCATGAGGAAAAAAAAAAGGAAGGGCTTTAGTCCCACAAGCCTTTCCTCACCTACCTATCCATGAAGCTTTCGGTCAATCTTTGTATGATTACTTTTCTGCTTCATTATTGTATCAAGGAAAGGCTCTTAAAAGTTAATACATAACCTGAAAGGCATCTGCTGATGTCACGTTAGGAGGTTTATAGAGAATCTTTGTCCGATTTATCTATGGTTGTACCCTATTTTAAATGTGTGGAAAATCTGTTGGTATCCGGAGACACTGAGATTGGCTTCCTTGGGGGAGTTCACTAACTGACGGCCAGTTCAGCTGCAGGACAATGGTTTTGCACCCTGATTTCCAAATGTTGGAGGGATTAGGCTTCTCCGTTAGGATACTGATTAGTCTTTCTTTCTGCTACTTATTCTTCTACCAAATCCTACTAATATCGCCCCTTATTTTTTATTGTGCCTGAAAGAATAGTGGAAGGTTGAGTAGTAGGACTTTCAAGGGGTTGGGGACAGTTTGCCTTATCTAAATCATTTCGGTTTATACTTGGCTCACTTAGGGATCCCCTGTATTTGTCCCTCACTCCTGCCACCCAAATCTAAGACTCCCATACTTTTCCCTCATGTGGCCCAACCTGTACAGCCACCCTTGCATTGACCTTCATCTTGTGTTATAGCCCTGTTCTTTCCTCCCACTGTTACAGGTAAATCCCTCTAGGTCGTAGTAACAGGTATTATCTGGGTCTGGAAGTAAGGAAATGCCTTAGCTAATATGTATTAGTTTACACTGCCCCTACCCTCTGTCACATGCGTGGAATAAAAACGGCGGGCCACCACACTGTATTGTGTAAATCATCGAAGTGAAAGCAAAACTGACAGAATGTTCTCACCTTTCCCTGGGGCTCCCCGGCCAGCAGTCCCACATTCCTGAGCCACATTTATAAAAGCAGCCTGCAGGCACCTCCTTCACAAAGAACTTCCGCGCTCACAGCTTAAAGAACTGCATGTGTACACATTCGCGCTGTGGTCTCCTCTGTATCCAGGCGCAGAGCCTGCTCCTTTAGAGCTGTGGTGCTCTGCACCTGCCGCCACCCATCATGACACACCTGCAGGGAGGGCAGTGCCCCGGCCACCAGGGACCTGAAGAGTCTTAAGAGGTGTCTCAAGTGGAAGAACGTGTGAGCACACAAGAGCTGTATTTCTTCTACACTAGCGAATTATGCTGTTGATGTGGAGGATTATCACAGGGATCACATCGCCATCTTCTCCATCTGGCCTCTGAATAAACAAGCCGTAAAGTCTAGATTGTTGCTCCTGCAGGCGCAGAATCCTCCGTCCCTCAGATGCTGCTGCTTCTGACCGTCTTCCCCTGTAGCCTCTCGCTGGCATTCTCTCCGTCCCTCCTCACTCTGAGTCTGTTCTGCTGCCAGCTCCTTGGTTCGTTGTTTGGAGTACAGGGTAGGCGTTGACACGTACTGCCTGTGCTTGGTTCCTCTAGCTGAGCCCCGCAGATGGTGTTTCCTTCTCCAGCCATGACTCCCCAAGGGCCCGAGAGAGCCCGTTAAAGAACCTGAAGTCCCTGTGCCCTGTCCTGTACTGAAAACAAATGACAATCTTTTGATTGAGTGGTAACTTCTGGGTGGTCTGTTAGGAAGGACAGAGCTACACGGAGATGAGCTAGGTGAGAAAACACAGGTAGACATATTTTGAAAAATAGGCCTCTTCAGGCTTTGGGAAGAGGCCAGGAAAGCCATTGAAGATTGAGTTCTATATGTGAGAGACTCAGTGGCAGGCTTCAGGAGGAGGAGAAGGAATAGATGCAAGCCCTGAAAGAACTACGCTTTATGGTGCATGGCCTCGGGCTAAGACGGGTTCAACTGCCACAGCTGCTTTTGCTGCTTATGGTGACCTGAAGCCAACAGAGTTTATAGAGTCTGGGGGATTATTAGAGACGCGGGCTTTTAGGCTCCACCAGAGGGCTGTACTAAATTAGAGTCTGAATTTGTACAAGATTTGCTAGGTGTGTCTTACGCACATCGAAGGTCGATAAACGTTGGTCCATGCTGCTAGCCACTAAAGTGACTTTAGGCTCTTGCTGCCTTTGTCTCTGTCCATAGAGGTGCAGATTTTAATAGGAACCTCATGTTGTTGCACACACATGTTGCCCTCAGCTCAGCTGTGCCAGGGCATTGGCACATACTCAGAGACAGCCTATGAGAACGAAGGTTTGTCAAGGTACTAACAAGAAAGGACAGTGTTAATTGAGTCAGTAGCAAAACAGGATAAGACTGCAGTGGTGGAAGGGCAGACAAATTACCAGAAGTCCGATGACAGAGTCCTCTGAGTGACTAGTGGAGGTTGGCTGGACTACAACACTTCACAACGTTTTTTGTTCTGCTCCCAGCTACTGCAGGGAGGGACTTTATAGACTACACAGCAGTGACATCATTAAATTGCTTTGTTGTATGACCAACTTTTCAAGAAGCAGCTGACTTAACATGTGCACAGTAAGGGATGTTCTCTAAGCAACACTAATTTTGCCAGTTCCCAGTGTACTTTAGAAAACACTTGTCCAGACAGTCTGATTCCTGTCTGCTTACATTGTCCCTGTGACTTGGCTAAAGTCTCGGAAAGGGAAAGGATTGTGTCAGAAACGTGGTACTAAAGGTCCTAATTTTTCTCAGAGATAATACAGCAGTTTGAAAAAACAATGGGCTTGAAAGTACTTAGGAAAATATAAAGGGTTTTTGAAACAATATGTGCAAAGTGGTTGAAACCAAGAGGAAAAAGACATCCTACAAGGAGTCTCAAGTTCAGCACCAGCAACAATCTTAGCTGAAGTCATGGCTGCTGTATTCAATATGGGAAGAGGAGCAATAACTCAAAAGAGAAACCTAGGAGTAGAGGAAAGATGGTGGTGTGAATCAAAGATATTTGTCATCGTATTAGAAGATCATATTGGCTCCCAGTGGAAATTCTCTACCCTAACTAGCGTTAATTCGTTGTTCTGAGATTCTGTAGGTAGACGAAGCTTCCAGAGTTACTATGCTTTCCAGCTGAGCTTGTGATTCTCATCACACCTTGTGTAGGATTTGACCAAATGAATTTGAATTGACCTGGTGAAGACTCTATAGATTTGATGATAAATTGGAAATATTTAACCAGGGTTGACTGTGAAAGAAGTATAAAATTATTCCCTCCACCTTCTTCATTTCCATCAATATTAGTGCTCATGTGGTAATAGAAGTTCCTCTAATGTTAAACTGTTGAGGAGTTGACATTCTCTGTTCACAGCTTTTTTTTACGGGTTCTGAAATCACATTATCACAGTGGATTCATTTTCTAATTTTCATCATCATTTCTAGTTCCAGCTCTGATCAGCTTTTAGCACTTCTTTCCTGTAGAAAAATATTATCACTGTACATGTGATTATATATTTTCTTTGGTGTGCTGAACTGATGTATGAGATAACAGTCTATTTTAGAATAATTGCCCGAGTTTAGAGTCCTGACATGTGTAACTCAGAGATTTAGATGCTTTGTAGATTTAAATATACTAAAAGAAAGGACACCATAAAATATTTCTGAGAGTTCTAAGCATTAATATAACATTAGTGAAATTATTAACTTTTACTTCATTCATGTTATTTTTTTTGCTCTTTTTTTGGGGGGTGGGGTACCAGGGATCAAACTCAGAACCTTGCACTTGTGAGGCAGAGGGAAGAACCACTGAACTAAATCCCTGGCCCATGTTACCATGTTTTTTTAAAACTACATTTCCAAGAATGTACTCTTCCTAGTCTCCTTGGGGTGGCTCTGAAGATTGAATTACAATAGTAAGTCTGAAGAACTTTTACAAATGAGAGACAGTGTCAGTCTCAGGTTCATAAAGTGTTCTCCAGAGAGAATCTGATAAAAGGGAGGTACGGTGTGGTCAAAAGAGAAATCACCATGAAGAAGGCCTTAGGATCTCCTGGTAGAAAAGACCTACATCTAAGAAATGGAAGGTTAAGGAGTCCAAACTAGCTGATGGTAAAGTTAGAATAATAATTTTGTAGAGTTTCAGTTGTATATCACAGTAATATTTTATTAAGAACTTATCAGCAGTCCCCCAGATCTGTAGCATATATATTCCAAGATCCTCCCTCAATGCCTGAAACCTGAGCTAGTATTGCATCCTGTATATATTATGTATTTTCTTATACATCTATACACAAATTTAATGTCTTTTCTATCTTAAATAACTTATCATGCACTGTGGCTATAAAATTGCTGCAGTTTGTAGTACAACAGGAAAAGAGCATGAATGTGTTTCTGTTTTCACAGTTTCACAAATAGAACCATTCCTACTGTATATATTAGCAACTTCAGCATATGATTATTTTCCTTATCAAATAAAAAATGTTACCTTTCACACAAAGGTCACATTTTATGGCTTCTCTTTGATGTATCTAAGTTTCTGGCATCACTACTCTTGCTGTTTGGGGCCATTAAGTAAATAAAGTAAGAGTTACTTGAATACAAGCACTGTGATAATGTGGCAGTATGATCACTAAGTTCACTAGTAAGTGACTAACAGGCAGGTTTTATAGGTAGATAGATGGGGTGGGGGAAGAGACCCTAGGAAACAGATGATCTACATATGAGCCCAGACAGAAAAGACCCAAGTCAGATTTCATTATGCTGTTCAGAAAGGTGTACAATTTAAAACTTAAGACTTATTTCTGAAATTTTCTTTTCAGTATTTTCAAACACTGATTGATTGCAGGTAACTGAAACCATGTAAACATGTAAAGTAGAACCACAGCTAATGCAGGACTTCTGTGTAAGTAAAAACACCCCACTGCCCTGTTTTTGAGCATAAACTCTTTCAGATTGTGCAGTGGTATACGTTCAGACAGGAAGACAGGTGCTCACCCCTGCAGCAGACTCCATCCCCTGCTCCAGAACCCCAGAAGTCACACTATAGAAACGCAGGCTTTAAAACAAAGGAGGAACATATCCCTACATTTTCCAATCCTTTAGAAGCAGCTCTCTGTCTAGAAAATTTTGTGATCATTCAGACAGGTACTTTTTAATCAAAATATTAAAATTTTATTTAAAAAGCCAACAGGATCTATTGATGTGCAATGATGTATTTTCATTTTTTTTTTAGTTTACTCAGCAGAGTTACTTCATTATCCTTCCTTTATTGCAATTGTTTGTTTCTGAAAAATCTTTATTTTTTCTTTAAATTATGATGTATGAGTGATAACTCAGGTATAAACATCCTTAATTATGATAGGGCCTTACCAACTACAATTGACAGAATGTTACGTCAGTTACGGGAGTCATCTTTGTGTGCCTATCATTTTTTCAGATTAAGTTGAACTACAACTTTCATGGGAAACCAAATCTGGAGAGTTAGCCCGTATGACAGTGCTGCCTGCCTATGGTTGGCTGTTTGCTTACGTGCCTGTCAGAGTGAGGATTACACGTGTAATTTAGCAATGGTGTGTGTGTGTGGGGGAAGCTGGATGAAGAAAGCCAAAAGTAACGTTTCCTGTATTATATTGAAGGTTTGGTTAACTTTTGATTGTCTTAATGCACCACAATTTAAATCCCACATTCACCCATCATATCCCACACTGTAACCGTAGGTGGGTAGGTGGTAGGTAGAGACAAACGTCTATAACAGATATGCCCAGGGATTTAATTTTTAAGACACATTTTAATTTATAAACATTCATATGTACAGTTCTATGACTTTTAACCAATCACTTTGACATTTAGACTACAGAGGAGTTCTTATCTCCCCAAACCTCTCCCTTAAGCCACCACTTGGTAGAGAAACATTCCTTCTCTTCTTAGTTGTTGGTAACTACTGATTCCTACAGATTGAATTTTTCAAACTATTCTGTAAGCAGAATCATGTAGTATGCACCCTTTCAAATAAAACTTCTTTTTCTTCCTGCCTTTGTTGTTTGGTCTGTGCTATTGCACGTATCAATGATTTGTTCATTTTTGTTTCTGGGAATTGTTCCAGTGTTAATCCAATAACCATTTGAAAAATAAGTTGTTTCTAGTTTGGGGCAATCATGAATAAAACTGGCTTAAAACTTTTCATTCATGTTTCTGTTCAACATAAATTTTCAGTTTTCTTTGTCTCTATCTAAGAGTTGTGATATTAGGTTGTATGGTAAGTGCACATTAACTTGAATAAAACTTCTAACGGAGGTGTGTCCTCTCTCACAGAGCATTCACCTCAGCAGTGTCTGAGTGTTCAGGTCCTCCACATCCTGCTTTCATTATAGTTTTATTTTAGCCCGCTAAGAGGAGGGTCCTGGTGTGTCATTATTGTTTTATGTCTTCCTGATAGCTCATGATGTTTTGGATATTTTGATATGCCTATTTCATACCTTTCTGTCTCCCATAGTGATATAGCTGTTCAAAATTTTACCAAATTTTAAACTGGGATTTGTGAGTTGAAAGCATTTTTTTTTTGCCCCCAGTTTTTGGTTTACAATCTCTTTTTGTACAGCAGAATTCTTAATTTTGACAAAATCTCAATTGCAAAGTCTTAGTTAAAAAAATATATCTTACATCTAAACACAGCTTAGCCAAAGCAAGAATTATGCATATTTTCTCCTATGAGTTCTCCGAGCAATCTGTACAGCTTTATAGTTTATGCTTAGGTCTATAGTTCATTTAAATTATTTTTATAAAAGATATGATTTGTGTACTAACTTTATCTTCTAAATGGAATATGTTTAAAGCACCATTTTTAGAAAGCTGCCCCTTTCCATTGAGTAACATTTTCTTCTTTGTCAAAACTGTATTGGCTGGAGCTATGTGGCTGTACTTCTCGGTTCTCTTTTGTGTTCTCTTGGTCTTCCTTTCTGTCATTGCAGCAATACCATGATCTCTTGCTTATTGTCATTATAATCCCTGAAACTAAATTGTGGTGTCTCACAACTCTATTCACTAGCATTTTGGGCTAAATACTGCCTCTACCTTTGCATGTAAATTTTATAGCCATCTTCTCAATACTGTATCTATAAAAATACATTGCTGTGAATAGTATTGAATTTTCATTGTATCAATAAAATTAGAACTGACCTTTTAAAAATAAATTGTTTTCCTACAGGATATCTAATTAACTTACCTATCTGTGGTTAGACATGGCCGGCCCTCAAGGAGCCAACATGGAGGATAATCAAGACACATTCACTGAAGGCCAGAATTGTAAAAGGAGAGAAACTACTATGTCCTTGTACTTTCCCTGGGGATGAACAGCAGTGATTGACTTTCTAAAGAGGTTTCAATCACCTAGGTAGGAGGGGCCAAGGTCTTAGCCCAGCCTTTCCAGGAAATATCCCTGACCCCCACCTTTACTGAAAATCCTTGTAGTTTTGCTGCGTGACTGGCTCCTCCATTTGACCTCCACTTAATCAATATTACCTGAGAGACTGTACTTGTAATTTTATTGGTTGCTCATGGTTTTGCCCCACCTCATGCCCACCTTGTAATTTTCCATTGGGTTTTATACTTTTGTCCCACTTTGTACCCGCCTCCCCACATGGCTTTGCTATATAAAACATCTTGGAAAAGAGGGGAGAGTCGGCAAGCCACTTTCCATTCCCCCTTTAAGAAGCCTTCTTTCCCTCAATACATTTTTTTTTCTATTCTTAAAAAAATTTTAAAAATTAAAATAAATTGTTCCAAGGAAGCCATGGTGAAATACACCTGTAATGCCAGCATTCTAGGAATCTGAGGAAAGAAGATCTCAAGTTTCCACTCTGTCTGCCAAGGGCAATTTGGTGACTTAGTGAATCACTGTCTCAAAACTTAAAAAAATTACAGTAGAAAAGGCCTGGGCATGTAGCTTAATGTGAAGAAGGCCCTAGACTTCCACTCCATACACCTGGTAACTGTCCACTGTTTAGATTTTCTAATTACATTGAGGATTGTTCTCTAACAAGAAAACTCTACTAACTCTCCTAGCAACCAGTGTCCTTAAGGTAGTAAGTATTCAATAAATATTCATTGGATAATGTAGCAGTCCAGGGTAGAGTAGAATTAATTTTACCTTGTTTCTTTTTATACTTTCAGCTAGGGAAACCATTGGAGAAGAAGAATCCACACACTTCTTGTCAAAAATACTAAAGGAGTTTGGGGGCCTCATTGTAATAGATACTGAATCCAGTTGCCAAAACAAAGTTCCAGATGTGCCATGAAAGTGTTTCTTCTTTGCATAGTGCAAGGACCGAGTGGCTTTGTCAGAAAGGTGCTGCTGAATTCGTACTTTAACACGGTTCCCTCTTTCTCTGCCATCCCTGAAGTTGGGGATATTGTCCTTCGGTTCCCATTAGCAATTTGGTTAGAAAGATAATTCAGAGGACTTTTATCTTCTAGTGATTATCTAAGTAATTTTTTTTTCATCAGAGCACCCGTTTTTCAAGTGAAATCTTACTCAGAAACACAGTCAGATTAAAGCGGAGTTGCTTTGGTTAAACTGAACTCTGCAGAGATCTTGAAAGCCTGTTATCAGAACCTCAGTGACGGGGAAACAGGGTCGGAGAGGTTATGCAACTTGCCCAAGGTTGCACACAAATCGGTGCAGAAGCAGAAATAGAGCCCTCGTCGTCTGTTTCTTAGGACAAAGCTCCAAATGGCTGCCTTTTCAGAGCTCCTTCGAGCTGCATTATATGTCTCTATGGGAACTGTGTTTTTTATTTTCTTTTTATGCTATGGTGAGAAACATGCCTGGACTTTATCTCAGCTTCAATATTTGATTTGAGGAGAGGATATTTTGAGGACTTTACTCCATAATAAGGAACCTTCCATAGTATTCAGTCTGGGTGGTATTTTATTTTATGTTATTCCTGCAATTCAGGTGAAAATGCTGGCAGGCTGGAGGGAGAAACTGCGCTGAAATCTCCTCCTGGCATATGCCCAGGCTTTTCCAGCTGTTACCATGCATCCCGGACATTCATGGAGGTGCTACACAGCTTCAAGACAGTTACACTAGTTTTTACTTTGGACTACAATGTCTCCTGAAGCCTCCACGTGGGTGGGAGACCATTCCAAGATTTGCGGTTGTAAACCTGTTGTAGTTGTAATTTTTTTAGCATGTGAATTAATCATGTAAAGAAACAAGAAAACTGCAAACATAAATTGAATACATTTTATACAAGACTATATTCACCGTTCCTCATTTTACAGTAGCGGTTTTGTTTCTTGTCTAACCCTCAATGTTTTGCTTTGTTTTGTGTTTTTAGAAAGCTGGAATTTTAAGGGTATGTACTAATTCTGAATGCTGAATTCCTGAACAGTGCCAGTCAGCTCACAGACAAGGTCACATTTTTCATACATTTTATTTAAGAGAGGGAAGGAGTTAGTCTTTTATAATTAGCAGGATATCTTTTCTTGAAAAAAGGCTAAGTGCTATTTTTTACCTCCTTGTTTTCCCAATGTATTATCATTCCTACTTCTCTACTATCTGAGCTCCTTTAAATAAATTCTGGTGTTCCACTTTGTGTCTCCCTCAGTCTAAATATTTCATGTGTGTCTTAAATGCAAGATTAGCAGTCAGGTTCCCTAAGCCTCTGACACTTGCCCTGATTTTAGAACCCTCAATTGGGTACCAGTTGGCAATGTGATTAAATTGTCCACACTGACAGTAATGGGAAGAAAATGTTCTGCTTAGATTGTTGATATTGGCTCTTCTGATCTTTATGCTGAAAATAAAAGCACTGTTGCATTAAGTAAAACAAGTGATTTGACGTATTTTAAGTGTCCCCTGGGGCTGAGGTTGCTCATTGTTTATGTTGTCTGAGTCCCTTGCTTTTTTTGTATGTGATGACAGAAAAGCAAACCCACAAATAAACAAAAACATTTTACCATGAATCAGAAAGGTCTGATTATCATTTGCAGATATTTCTGGTTATTTAGCACCGCACCCCAGACAGAATTCTCTATGGCATGGTTTTGTCATCGTTAACGTGGCAAAAATGGAGTCTTCCTTTTAAGAATGAAAAGCTTGAAAAACTGAATCAACACATGTAAACAAAGCTTCCTGAGCCATTTGTAAAGAAAGTCCTCTCAGTGAGATAAGACTGTGGTCGATTGTAGGTCTGCTTGCTGCAGTGATGAACTTTTCCTAGAGAGTAGCCCACTTGTTACCCAGTGCAGGAGACTGCTCTGATGCTCACCTGTTTATCATGCACAACTAGTTAGATGTTTACGCCAACTTCCAAGCTTGTACTGTAGAAACTGAACCAAACTGTGATTCCATTGAGGGCTGCAGAAAGCTATTTTGAGAGGAAAGTAGGTATACAATCTACAGAGAGACTATTGGAGCATACACGTGTAGCTCTCATTGGATTCTTTTACAGCATAGAAAGTGACCTGGTTCCATTGAATTTCACTGCCAAGGTAGTTTTTTGTTTGCAATGAATGACAGCAAATACAAGATGCATGAGATTTACATTAGGAGCTGCATACAAAGTTTGCTAGTACTGGTTTACTTCAAGGAGCTACGATGAATTTTACTGTGTAGTCAATGCAAAATGAATCTGAATTAGTCATGCTCTGTGCCCCATCTCTTAGATTTTTGAGAAGTCTCTTCTCAGATTTCCTAATTAAGAGAAAGAGAGAGAGAGAGAGAGAGAGAGAGAGAGAGAGAGAGAGAGAGAGAGGGAGAGAGGGAGGGAGAGAGAGAGAAAGGTGATCTACATTTCCCCTCTTTACAGTCTTAAGAAAATTAGGGAGGGCATCTGGACACACACATAAAAAGAAAACAAAAAAACAACAACAAAAAAAAGGCATTCAGCTGTTTGTTCTGTCCCCTCCTAAACTCATTAAGAACATAGCCAGAAGCCTGGTGCTACTGGGAGCCTTTATTGCACATTCTAAATGTAAAAATAGCAGCTATCACTGTGTTGCTGACAGGCACTTATTAAATGGGCTGCTGGTGAGTTCCAGAATGATGATGATGGTGATGATGATTTCCTTTTGACTTTCTCTCTCCATGTGAGTCACATGGCAAATGGGGAAGAAGACAATATCATCTTGATGAAAGGGTTTCTTGGCCTAGGCAACTTGTGATAGTGCACAAAGCCCAAAATACTTATGCCAAATTCCTCAAATCATCTATTCAGCTTAGAGAACGGTTATGATCTTTATTGAAAGTGGTGAGATTGGCCTGAGGATTCACAGAAATTAGAGCAAAGAGCTGGCACTTTAAGCTGTCTCTCAAATTGGTAACTTTTTTTTTCCTTTTAGTAACTAGGGCTACAACTTTGCTGTAGTGTAGATTTCTATAGAGTATAGATTTTGTGTGAATGGATCTTAATGCTGACTGCAGATAAGAATCATTTTATAAGCTTTTAAGTGCCATTATGTCCTAGAGCCACTAGGACTATCTTGACGTCTTTGATTAGAATGGGCTCCAACTCTCAATGTGCTGTACTTTGTTTTTGTTTGTGAGCTTTTCAGCCTGTTTTAGAGTACTACTAAGGGTTGGTGCTCGCCTGTTAAAACTTAGTTGACCCTACTAGCTCCAGGGAAACCCTGTCTGTATCAGTCTTTCTGGAAGTCCTGCACTCAAGTTTGGGTATCATTGTCTTTCGAAAAGGATCCAAGAACTTCTGAAGAAATTGGGAATTTAAGTCCCTCAAAGGCGGGAATTATGTTTTAGGTCTTCGTTTGTGTCTTTTTGAATATTTATGCTATGCATTAGTGCAAAAATTTAGTTGGCAAAAGGTTTAAAGTTTTTGATGGTTACTTTGCTGGTATATACTTAGATATTCTTAGAGTTTAGCTTTCCTTTTCAACCTTTGACATACTCGTGTTACAATTTTAATTTGTCTTTGTCTTTAGTTTTAGCCTAAGATAGGCCTTCTAACTCCTTATTTACAAACCTAAAGCTCTGGAACATAATCTATAGTAATAATTTTATTTTTTAAAAAGGGAGATTTAAAAACCAAAATATATAAAATTAAAAGGCTATAATTTTAGAGGAAATTGAGCTTCTTTGAAAATAATATATTGTTTTGTCACAATATACTATAGATTGATGCAAATTTTGACTAGTATTGAAGTTTTAAAATTTGTCTTTGAAGAAATTCTCTTGTCTATTGACACTTATTGTCTTACTGATTCCTAATGGTTTTCAAAATTTTAAAGGTAAGTTTTCCATATTATAATAAATTTATCTCTGTTACTTATCATTTCCCATAGTAAAAATAGAAAAATACCCTGGGTGGGGCCCTGCATATAAAGGCCTATTAGTTTTTGTTTGTTTTGTTTCTGGTACCAGGGATCAAACTCAGGTCCTTGTGCTTGTGTGGCAGGTGCTGAACCACTGAGCTAAATCCCTAGCCCAAGGCCTATTAGTTTTTGTATTTCCTGTCCCTTAATATAAACTATTCTACAGTGACAGTTACAATGCTCAATGGCTTGCATCTAGGAGTGCTAATGTAAATGACTCAAGGAACTTCACATAAACGGCCAGACCTCATCTCAGATCCACTAAATCAGAGTTCTGTTTAGATGAGGAGAAGTCTGGCACCTACATGACTGTTCTACAAAAACATTATCAAGGAATTTTGCTTAGAAATTTCATCTTTTCACGATTGTTGTAGAAGTTGTTATAAATTTTCTTCTAATGTTTTCATAATTTATTTTTGCTTTAGAATCTATGATCGATGAAAACATAATTGTGTTTGTAGTCTGAGTTTGAAATGGATAGTCAGGGGACCAAATACAAATAGGTAATTCGGATATGAATTCAGGGCGGAAACTGAATTTTTCAGACTTTTGTTGATAAGGCAAGCCACCTGGCACTTTTATTTATTTATTTTCTTTTTAGATTTTATTTATTTATGTATTGAATAAATAAGAAATATGCGCTATATATTATTTAAAAGTACTCAAGGTTAGGCAAGGAAGAGAAAGTCTCTTCTTTCTCACCAGTTCCCTGGCGAATTTAGTTTTCCTCTGTCTCACGAAGTAACCTGTCTTTGGTTTGTCAAATTCTCTCAGTCTCCTTGTTGTTTTCAACAAGGTAGCTGTTCGCTTCTCTTACACTCCCCTGTTGCAGAGTTCATTCAGCCCCTGGCTTTCTAACTTGAATTACTTGGAATTTCCATTTATCAGCTCTTTCTGCCACTTCCTTGATTTTCTGGCCACTTTCAGTTACACAATTTTAGCACTGAGTGTTTCAAACAATACATTTATGAAGGCCATGATACATGCCTTATTATGTTCCCTGTTGTCCTAGTCTTAACCATGTAAGTGACACAAAATTAGGAATTATTGTATGGGTCACAGCAGTGGACTGTAACAGTCATGCTATTGTTTGAATAGCTTTTGTCCCACCAAAACTCAAGTAGAAATTCAACCCTAATTATGAGATACTAAGAAGTAGGTCCAGCTGAGCCCTTTAAGAGGTGATTACTACTCAGTTCTCCATATAAGTGAATTCATGCACATAATTAATGGACTAATGTGTTGATGACTTGTCTTGACAAGTGGACCTGTTATAAATCCAGTCAGCTAGGTCTCCTCTGTGTTCCTTCTTTCTTCTGCCACATGATACCTGAAGATCCCACTGGATCTCTACCAGTGGTAAGTCCATCATGAGGCCTGGCCCTGTGACCTTGGACTGGAAAAGATGAGACAAAAATAAACCTCTTTTGTTATTATTTCCAAGTCTGTGGTATTGTGTTCTAACAACAGAAAATGAAGGAAGACAAATAGCAAGATAAGAGACTATTTCAGAAAGACTTTGGTGTGATCTGGAAATGCAATTTGCAAGCAATAAAGTGCTGAGCAAAATGAAATTGTATGATTGCTGCAGCCATTAGCATCACTCATATAATGCAAGTTACCAAGCTATCAAGGAGGGTCAGCCAGAACCCTAAGAACACGGACGTGGTCCAGGGATTATACCTGCTGGCTGTGCTATTGGATGAACGCCATAGCTGGAATAAGTACCCCTCAGAGACCCAGGTGTTAAAGGCCTCATTGCCAGCTGGTGATGCTGCTAGAAGGGGTTAGAGCTACTGGGAAGTTTCAGGTCATGGAGGCCATGCTCTTTAAGAGGACCGAGACTCTGGTTTCTTCCTTTTCTTCCTCTTTTATATCCTGACCATGCAGTGAGTGGTTTTGCCCTGTGCTGTCATTATGGTATTTGAAGCAGGCCCAAAGTGCTGGCTTGTGGATTGTGGGGTCAAACTTCCAAAATTGTAAGCTCAAATAAAGCTTTACTCTGTATAAGTTTTATGTATTCTTTACAGTAATAGAAACCTGACTAGAGCGACTGATCATTAGCTACGAAAATAAAATCCAAATTTCAAGCATAGAAGAGAGTTGTAGGGAAGGAGAAAGAGAGAACCAGACATCCAAGCAGAAGAAAATAAGTTAGGCCTATATTGGACTCTATTCGTATTTTTACACTTAAAAGTAAATATTGAGAGGATTTAAATCATGTTTATTTTAACCACAATTTCAGAAATAAATTCATTGGTATATACCTGGACAGTGTAAATATCAAAAATAATCAAAAGTTGAGAGTGACCCCCAAAATATCTAATTGGACAAACGTGAAGAATATGGAGGTGGACTCACTGTCTTTATCTTTGCTGTGTGTTAGCAAGTATTTGACTGCATGATATTTTCTTTCTTATAAAATCCAGAGGAACTGTTGATTATTATTTTCCAAATGTAAGAGCACAAAATAGGCATCATCTTAGGTGACCAGTGTACCACTCTACATTTTGCATCAATTGCTGACAAAATCTGAAAGGCAAGAGATAAATATATTATAATAATTATGTAGTTGGAACACTCCAGATTCACCCGCAGTCTAGTTATCACGGAGTTGGTATTTGGCTGTTTCATGTTTCTTACAATGAACCATTTGGATGCAGGCTTGGCAATTAGAAGCTCCCATCCGGAACACTTGGTTGGAGAAGGCTCTGTAGAGTGATTTTCTCCTCAGATCCAGGAGGACAGCATGGATCTGGGTCCTTGGATTAGGGTGGGTATACATTTTAAATAGGGTTGATGTGGCTAAGGAGTGACTTGTACAGATGATTTATTTTCTCCAATGGAGCCATTTGAAAAAAAGTTAGTGAGCAGAAAAGCAATATAGCGAGGAACAAATCAGCCAGTGCAGCATTCCATTCTTATTTTGCTTGAAGTAACAGGTCAAACATACAGATTTTTAAAAAATGACACACATCTAGGTGTTACATAAATAAATTTTCTCTTTTAAACATGCTAATGTCTTTTCATTTGCTTATTTATTCTGACATGTATTCACCTTTTGGTTATTAAATTTCCTTGTTGAAATGGAACTGTCTCTTCATTTTAAAAACGATTGCCACAGAGACTTCCTGGGCATGCTATATATCTGCGTCTATATTTCTAAACAGATCAGCAAGAGAATTGTTATCCCAGCTTCACAGACATGAGAGCAGCAGGGGCATAATATATGTGTCATACAGTAAATCGGAGCCCTGAAGACCGTGGGGCTCTTGACTGTGATATCTGGATTTGAACTCTGCTCCTTCTCAACTCCACTGAACAGTGCTTACATGAGCTACTTTAAGTCAAATGAGTGCTTCGTTTCTTGTTGAATGTCATGAGCTATCTTCATTCTGGACCCTGAGCCTGCTGTTGAGTGTGGGGAAATAGAGATGGAGGATAGAACTGCTCTGAAGCTAATTAATTTTAAATATTGTTTTTTATTTAATTAAAGAAATCTGCTCCCTTCTTTTTTGCCTCTCACTGCCCTGAGCGTATGTCAGTAGTAGTCAGAAGTCATATCAGGGGTTTGTTATGGTAACCCCTGCCTCCCTGGTTTTCCCACAGCCATCGCGTAGCCTGGAGGGAGCAGTTGTTATCAGACTCAGCCTGTTCCCCTGCGGATTGTAAAGTTGCTGCCAGCATTTCATTTCATTTCATTTCATTTCATTCAGTTTGTGGGTGCTAGAGGCCAGCTTCGTGCTTGACATGGAAAGGCATTTTGAGCATATTGTTGTTAATCCAGAGGTACATCGATGATTGTAAAGTCTTGTAACAGCCCCTCTTTTCCATATGAGAGAGACTTCAGACACAGGCTGGCTGAACGAGGAGGTATAACTATGATTTGGACTTTAGTCTTTTGGTTTTTGGTATTTCAAAGATTTCAAGTCTTGAGTTGAGGCTCAGTGATACAGTTTCTTCTCAGAATGCATTCAGACCCTAGATTCCATCCGCAGAGCATAAGTACACACACACACACACACACACACACATGCAGGTATGTCAAAAATACCATTCAAGGTCTTGTCTGGGGTCTTGATTGTGATGTAAAAACGAAAGTGAAATCAGCTGGAAGCATGCTGTAAAGTCCATTTCCATGGTCAGACCATATCTCATCATTAGGGTTCATTGTGTCCACCCAAAGCTAAGATAGTAGAATGGCCATTTTCTTGTCTGCAGATTCTGACAGATTTTACCTTTTTTGTTGTTGTTGTTTCTACAGTGCTGTAAATACTGTTGAGCATAAATTCTATAATTTATTTAGTGTGGAGTCCTGTGAAGCCTGTTGAATATTGGAACCAGAAAGTGTGAGACGGTAGTGTTTATATTTTAATGTTTGGTTATTCATTTAAGCAGCTTGAGAATCCACAGGATGGTTGTTCACTCGTAGGAGGCACTCTGAGAATCTGGATGAACTGGGTGCAGTAGCAGAAACAGGCAGAAATCTTTCAGAATCACTGATTAGCAGAAGAATTCACATCTCTGCACGGTTTCCAAAATATAGCCCCAAGTGTCATAGGAAACTTGCTTATTAGCACCTACTTTTAAACCACAGCACTTTTAAGTAGCGTCATTGCCTTCGCGTAAGGATGGTACAAATAGCATGTGGATTTCTGTGCAGGAAGGCAGCTCAGGCCTCACAAGTCATGCCAATTAAGCGACTAACTGGACCTCTCGCCGGGAGGGGTCTTTCCCATCTTTGCTGCATCAGTGTAGCCAGCTAATGAAGAATCATTTGAGCAACTATTTTGGCTTAAAAAAGAGAGAGAGAGAATGTGAATTTAAGAAGCCCCTGGTGGAGGCTGTACAGTTTTTAATAACATGTATATAATTTAAGAGCATTCACAAATCCCAGAGAATAACTCATATACATCCTCTTGATTAGAGATTTGAGAACAAGATCTGACCTCCTAGAAAACTTTCCACTACAATTAAGAAACGTAGCATTTTCTCTTCTGTCTTCTTCCCCTCTACTGGTACCTATCTTTCTATTCATAAAGGTAGTCACCCATGTGGTGCTCTTCCAGCTGCCTTAGTATGCCTGCAAGTAAGATGTGTAAATGGGCTTGGGATAAAGTAGCTTCTACCTCCATTCATTGGAATGTAATTAGCCTGGAGTCTGTGGAAGCCACAACTCACAGATAGACTAGCAGATGTGTTTGTGAAGACCGATTCCCCCATCAGGAGCCAGATGTGCCTCCTATCTTTCCCTTCTTCCTTTAATAGCCTACAGTTTAGGATGTAAGTGAATGAAAAATATTCTAGTGATGGTTTATTAATTAAGTGTCATCAACACTATAGTTTCTTCTAGAAAGACTGGTATTTCAGTTCATTGGAAACAAGTGTATTGCTCTCGGATGCTGTAGTAAAAAAATGGTGCACCCAGGAGAGCCATAAAAATAATCATTATATAAAGTGCCTGACAAGTTGAGTAGGGTACTGGACAGAAATGATGTGTGACTTGCTTTATTCTGGCGTTATGCAAGACTTTGACTAAATTTATGCGTGAGTTACTGCTACCTTTCTTTGCACAGCTGGCCCTAGGATAAATTGTAAGGGTAGAAAGTGACCCTTTGCCCATGTTGAGTCCTGTCATACCTTTTTACCCTCACCTAAGAACTCTGGCTACAAAGGTACCTTTTCTACCTTCTCTGTGCTGAGAAAAATTACTCCATTAATCCCACTCTGAATATGACTCCTTGGCTTGCTCCTTCAAAAGCACTCAGGGCCAGGTGAGGGAGCTGGGCCGTCTACGAAGCGAGCGTGGATCCTCAGTAGTGTGGGTCTGAAATGGCACAGGTTGGGGCGCAGCCCCTCAGCTGCATGGACGTGAGCCCTGCCTGTGCTCTGCCAGCCTGGCCCGGAGTCAGCTGTGGCCTTTATTTGAGGACCTCACTTGTGACTGTCATGGGACGTGAGAAGGGAACCCTCAGGACCAGGAAATAAACAGTTGAAGAAGGAAGGCGTTTATGCTCTTGACAAATGTGTATCAGATCCCAGTGAAAAACCTGATAGAATAAGTAGAGTGTCTGTTTGCAGAGCCTTTAAATCATGCTTTGATAATGGGAATGGTTTGTAATTCATTCCTTATGTGGCTATAGTGCTGCATAAGAACTGGTTTATAATACACAACAATTTGGTAATGATGGTGTCCTTACCAGAAAAGGCACAAAATATGTATTTATCATATATCCTATATCCATATTTACATGCATATTTCTATAATGCCTCAATAAATTTGTGTATACACATGAATATCAAAATTCTATAAAAATATAAATATAAAAAATATAAAATTTCTGGCAGAAAGAGTATACCCATCAAACCTAACCCTACAGATTTAGATTGCTCTTCACTAGGCTAAACTTTTCTTTTTCCAGAATTTATCTCTTGAAAATCATATAGGGGCTAGGGAAATAGCTTCATGGTACAACACTTGGCCAACATACTTTTAAAAAAAAATGTTTTTTCTTGAAACAGAGTCTTCTTAGTTGACCTTGAACTTGTGGTGATCCTCTTGCCTCAGCCTCTTGTATGCTGGGATTACAGGTTTACAGCACCATACCTTTCTTGCAAAGAATATGTAAAGGTCTAGACTTAATTGCCCATACTGTCATCTCCTTAAGGTCCATCCCCTCTGAAGACTGTACCCACTGGCTTAGTGACTTTTCTTATTGCTGAGAAAAAATACCCAACCCCCAAATTTAAGAGAGGAAAGAGGTTTATTAGGTTCACAGTTTGTAGAGGTTTCAGTCCATAGTCAGCTAGCTCCGAGGAAGGGAGGCGTGGTAGACAAGCATTGCAGAGTACAAACGGTTCCTGGCACACAGAAGGTTGCAAAGCAAGCAAGGGACAGCCACAACTCTTTCTATCCCTTATATCTTATCTAGATGGTTTAATCCTTGTTCCTTTGATCCTAGCATGAAGCAATCCCAGCCCCACACACTCTGGATCGAGCCACCTCTGAAAAGTCCCACTTATGATTGCATGAAGCTTTTGGGCGACATCTAAACACAAGCTGGCCCCCTAAAGGCTCTGCACATCCCTGTATGAAAAAATAATTTAGTTCATCTCTAAAAGTCGCCAAAGTCCTAACAGTTCTAACACTGTTCTGTTGCAAAGTCCAAGGCCAATGTCTCCTCTGAGATTTAAAGCAAACTCTTAGCTGCAAGCCCGCCTAGGAACGAAAAGAATGTTAAAACACTACCAACATTCAGTGGCACAAGATAGACATTTCCATCCCAAAGTTACAAATTGGGGAATAGCAAGGAATGGAAACAAAGCAAGACCAAAATCCAGCAGAGCAAACATTAAATCTCACATTTCTATTTCTATCATCCTCAGCAATCTGTGGCAAGATTTGAACTCCAAAGGGCTTTGGTGGCTCTGCCCCTACAGCACTGCCATTGATTCTGGGCTCGCATGGCTTCTCTCTTGGGCCAGCTCTGCTCCCTCCTCAATTTTCCCAGAAAATTCATGTTTCTGACTTCTCCAAACTTCTGGGGTCTCCACTGCATGTTTGGCTTTATATTTACAGCTTTGCACACTGCCGTCTGAGGAGCACACTGCCTAGCTTTCCAGGCTTTTTTTCTGAAATCTTGGTGGGAGCTTCCCTGATCCCACAATCCTTCCCTGACCTTGCATTCTGCTCGCACCTAAAAGAACAAACATATGGATAATCCAAAGGTCTGCTGCCAGCTGGAGCAGTAGCCAGGCTTCCCTCTCTCTTGGCTGTAGGGGTCGAGTGCCTGGATTGCTGAGCAATCTAAAGCCAGTCTTGAGGAACACATGCTCTGGGCCACCGCCATTCTGAATCATGGTGCTCTGGGGCTCTTTCACCTTTGCCAGTCTGAGGTTGCAAAGGCTAGAGTCCTGTGGGTTCTTGTAATGGCCTTAGGCCATCTTTTCTGCTGTCATCTTTGAAATACGTGCCTTGTTTTTGCTAGTCTTTTCAGTGACCAATTTCTCTTCTGTTCCATCTTTGCAGAGTGATAACTTTACTGGGCCTTCCTTTCTGGGCAAGCTCAAAATATTTTAAATCATTCTGCTGGGTTCTTCACTCTTGACTGTCAACATAAAGCTAGCTAAAAGCCCCCAGTGGTTGCCATGTCAACATTAGACCGTCTTGAAAGTTCTTCTGCCAGATCAATTAGTCCACCCTTAATCTCAGTCTCAGGCAAAGTCTCTGGCAAGACCAAAACGTAGACAATCTTTCTGCCAAGCCATAACACCCACCATCGGGAGTTCAACAGCAGATGCAGTCTTTCTTCTCAGTAGAAGCTTCGTGGACCCAGTGTTTACCAGCAGCATTTCTATCAGCATTCTGGTATCCTGAGCTCTCACCACAATCTCCCAACTTTTCCCACAAGCCATTCCCAAAGGCACCTATACCACATGGTCAGGTACAGTCACACCAATGCCCCCACTTCTCTGGTTTACTCTGTCTTAGTTACTTTTCTCCTTGATGAGACAAAATACCAAGTGCCCAAAGTTGAGCTAGGCAAGGTTTGTGTGACTCATAGTTTGTAGAAGTTTCAGTGCATAATCACCTGACTCCAACGAAGAGTGGCAGGCAGCCAGGCATTTCATAGGAGGAACAGTTCATGATGAGCAGAAGGTAGCAAAGTAAACAAGGGATGACCGCATTTCTTTCTATCCCTTATATTTTATCCAAGCTACTTGGGGTGGTAGCACTCAAACTCTTAATCCTAGTGCCCTTGATCCTCGCAATGTACTACGAATCAATGGATCCAGCCTCCTCTGAGAAAGCCCCACCTATGACTGTATGAGCCTTGACACCATAGGTAATACCCATCAAATCTGCCCTCCCACCACTGTGCACATGCCCTGTGGTCCTCCTGGCCTGAGCCCAAGCCTGAGCCTTCCAGGTGATCTTTTGAGACTCTCTGTTTAGCTCTACCCTTCTGCAAATCTCTCTCCCAATACTGTTTTTCACCAGCTCTCTGTGGAAGGGAAACGCATTAGTCCTAGTGTGAGACTTTCCTTCCAGGCCTTGGTTTTGTCTTTAAATAGGTCAGTGTTCGGTTATCACTGCTGCTACTCAATGCTGTGGAGAAACCATCAGTTGGCTACAATCTTATAGTTCGGCTGCTCCAGCATGAATTTGCTGGGCCTAGGAGCTGCTGTGGTGTCAGCTGGAGCAAGGTGCACAGTTCCTCTCTGCTTCTGCCTCCTGTGTGGCTCTCACGGGACCTAACAAGTGAACTGCTTTGCATGCTCCTGTGAAATACAGCAGATAACAATCAAACTTGGAACAGAACAATTAGATTTATATCATCTAATTTTTATATCATTAAGAAAATATGTTTTTAACACTTACATTTTGGTATTTTACCTGTGTGATGATTTTGTTGGTGCACATTGCAAACCCAGTAGATCTGCCTTGGGGTGGCTTCTCTCTGAGAAGCAGAGACCCAACCCTCTGTGTCTTGAAGTTGCTTCCACTTTGGGCAAATTGAGCTGTGGCCTCTTTCCTGGGAGCTTATGGTACACAGTGAGGGCAACAGTTGAACTGTTGTCAGTGGGACTCTCTACAAATGGCAGAACAGAAGAATGTGCTCATGAAAATATGCCATGCCTAGAAAGAGGTTGGAAGGGGCAGGGTTTCATTGGGACATTGATCATTTTCTCAGGCTCTGTTTTGATGAGCTGAGTATGTTTGACTCCTTCCTGCTGTGAGAGTTAAACTGTTCTTGAAAGGGTCTGCATTCTCCCATTGTCATTAAATCTGGAAATATAGTTGCCAGGCTTTGTAGAAGACTGATCATTGGATTCAATCACTAATGAGCCAAAGAAGTGTTTCTATAACATGAAATGACAAGAGATAACATGTGTATTGTGTGAATCTCAAAGTTCAGTTTCCCCCATAAATTTCAACGTCATGCACAGAGAGATACATTTTTTTCATATTTGACTAAAACCAATGCTGGTTTGTTTACATGGAAAATTTGGATGTGGTTAGATACTGTTTTAAAGTAATTATGGGCCAGGTGTGGTGGTACATGCCTTCAGTCCTAGAACTCAGAGAGCTGAAGCAGGAGGATCACCACAAGTTTGAGGCTAGCCTGGGTTACCTGATGAGTTCAGGATCAGCCTGAACTGCCTAGTGAAGTCCTGTCTCAAACAAAAATAAATGCAAAACACCTGTTTTTATGGAGTACCTGTAATATGCAGGGTGCTTTATAGAAATAATTCCATTTATTTTTATGATATACGAGGTATACTACATATTTCCTCTTTTATATTTTGGAAACTGAGACTGAGCAATATCATTTTTATAGTTTATCTCCAAAGTCTCCAATCCTTCCCGTCTTCTGTGTTGAGCTCTATCTTGGTATCTTTTCTGTTACTATTACTAAATAGATGAGGCTGGGTATTCAAAAGAGAAAAGGTATTTATTTCCCTTATGGTTTGGAAACAAGTCCAGACAGCATGGTACACCTTCCAGGAAACCCTCTGGTTGCACCACACCAATGGTGGAACACAGCGGTGCGTTTGTTTTACTTGGGAGAAGTAACTGACAAGAGCTGTATTAATTTCTTCCAAGTTCAGTGTTCCCATATTCTCCAACTGGGCTCACCTAATAGCCCCACACCGCTGCTCACATGACCACACTGGGGAATAAGATTCCAACAAATGAAAATCTGGGGAACACACTCAAGCCATAATATGCCCGTTTTAAGTGAAGTGGGAAAATAGGTGTGTACTTTACTTGAGGATCTCAAATATTTATCCCACAGAGAAAAACACAAAGTCCAGAAGGGTTTTGTTTTTGGTCATTTTGTTGCTGTTTTTCATTTATTTGCACTACAGGGGAATTGAACTGAGCTGTATCTGCAGCCCTTATTGTTTTCTATTTCAAGACAGGATCTTAGTGGTTGCTCAGCCTGAGCTTGAACTTGTGATCTTCCTGTCTCAGGCGTCCAGAGTGCTGCAAGTACAGGTGTGCAGCACACTCCCGACTCCAGATGCCCTGGTGTGGTAAAGCAGCTGTCATTATTCCTGCTGAAGCAGCCAGCCGGTGCTGGGGTTTGGGTTTTAGACCCGCCCTTCAGGGGACCAACACCACGTGATAACTGTCCTTTTGCTTTTGAGAAGCAGCTGTTTTGCAGCTTAGCTCTGGGTTCAGTGCTCAGTGTGGGCTGGGTGTGTGTGGGGGGAGAATGGCGCTTATTTAACTGCTTAGATAGGAATGAGTCAGGTCGGTAACAGGATGCACAGACACGTGTGTTCAGGCACTAGCCCTGAGCACCAAGCGTGTCCTTGGGGCACTTCACCAAGCCGTCCTGCCGTGTCTTCTCAATTCCCCGCTCCCTGCAGCTGTGGATCCCTTCTCCTCTCGGAAATGCCATGTGCTCTTTTGCCTAGTCGGCAGCTACTGTTCCATATTATAGTAGGACGTTCCATACACACATACGCAGGGATCCGCTGCCTTGATGAAGCTGACTTTCTTCCAGGGAGAAACTACATAACTTATTTCTTCCCTGCATTTGATTCATAGGTAGCTGGCCATAGAAGTTTACTCAAACTTTTGATGACTGAGGGCAACAAACGGGAAAGAAGCAAAACTTGAAATTTCCAATTATGACTATAAGTTTTAACAGAGGCCATATTTGAAAGATAAAGTCATTAGAAAATATCTTTTGAAGAATCAAGAAATTTGAGTAACCTCATTCGTACGGAAATAAATCGAAACATGTGTTGACTTATGCTGAATCTTTCACATTTAAAATGAAGCTGAGCTGAGTTTAGAGCTGAGATATTCGGACGGGGTTAACACACTGTAAGAAGAGGGTTCTGAGGGGACCGCACTGACTGCTGTCTGCTGAAGGAAAGGAGGAAAACTTGATCAGCATACAGGAAGGTATAGGAGCGTCTATAGAAAGGGAAGATATAGAACTATACAGGTCATGAAATAATGTCATTTTCTAGTTAACAAGAGCAAGAGAAACAGGAAAACAATGAAAATAAATTTTAGTGATTATATTTTGTTTAATATATATTTGGTTTAAAGTATTATCATTTTGACATGTAATCTTTCTCTTTTTTTTCCTCATTGAGTTTATTGGCACATTTTAGGGATACAGTACAGTTCCATTCATCCCTGGGATCTTGTACATGACCTCTACATGTCAGCTCTTGGTTCTCAGTTTTTCCCCTCACTCCTGCCCTCCCTTCACCCTTCCTCGCTCTGTAATCAGTATTTTATATTGCGTTTTTAGTTTTCATCTTGGGAGTCCCCTGTGTCTGTCATTTTTTTTATATTTGGAGACAGTGTCTCTGTCTAGATTAGGCTGACCTTGGACTCACCACTCTCCTGCCTCAGCTTCTTAAGTGCCAGATTTCCAGGTGTTCACCACCATGCTGCAGTGTATATACAACAAATGTCAATTTGAAGTAATACCCACATGGCTGATATCTGTTGGGAGGCGGATTCGTCTCTCCTTTCAGAAATAAGCTCCAAAACCTCTGGTATACTCCATCTGCAGAGCAATCTATTGGCTTTATAAAAATACCTTTCCTTACACTCCCTTCCCACAGGCTGACTTTAGGACTCTGGGATGAGATCTGAGCATCTCCATTCTTAGAGCCTCCAGGGTGATTCTGATGGCTTTGCGGTTTCGCTCCTCACACTGGCCTCTGTAGCATGGGCTTAGCCCTTCTACCCTGGTGATAGGAAAGAACATCAGGAAATCTGGAGGCCTTTGATTCTGACCATCTCCAACACCGACTTCTCCGCTTTTCAGGAAGTAAATCTGTAAATAAAAAATGAGTGAAAGCAAGGACATGAAACTGGCACACAGGATGTCAAAAAATAAGGATGGATTCCACAGGGCTCTAACTGCCTGGGCCACCTCGGTCTGGCTTGTCACAGTGCTGGGGGTATGCGTTCCCGTGTAGGCAGTCAAAGAACGTGACGAACTGGTCCTTCTAGCCGAGGCGAGTGCTTGGCAAGTTGCCCACACTGACTTTTTGCCTCACTGTGATGCTCATCACTTGTTAACGGTGTGTAGAGTCAGTAAAAAGGTAGAAATTTGGCAAGATTTCCTTTCAGCCTCTGGCTCAAGGCATTATTCTCTTAGCCTTTCCTGAAGCTTCTTGGTGGTGCTTTATTTCCAGCAGCAAAATGTGGCATATGCTCGTGTCCCCACCCTCTGAGATGTGCGGTGAAAGCGCGGCCTGGCTGAGTGGGCCATGCCACCTTGGGATCGGGCCTAGCTCCTTGGCATGCCTAGAAGTTTACTGTTTAGAGAAATGGGAACAGGACTGTACTTCAGAAGGTCACACTGACTTCCTGAAGGACAATCTGTTTAGCAAGCACCCTGATCGTCCTCCCTCAGGACCAAGTGACTTTCTCCTACTGACCACTCTTATTGGCCATCTGGTTTCTTTCCTAGCAGCCCCGCCCTGGCTCTGCCCTTCAGAGGAAGGGCTTCCATTGGAAGCTTCGAGTTTGTGAAAATTTGTATTTTGGTTAAATAACAGCAAGCTGTTTCATAACCCTCTCAGGGTAGGAAGGAACCGAATGCCATCTAGTTTAAACCCTGACATGACTTTTTTTTCAGCTTTAATTGAGTTTATTGGTACATTTTAGGGATATAGTACAGTTACATTCATCATTAGGATCTTGTACCTCTACATGACAGGTCTTGGTTCTCATTTTTCCCCTTACCCATGCCCTTCCTTCACCCCCTCCTCCCCTCCCCATCTACAAACACATTATTTCCATCTTTTCATTATCTCACATTTTTTTCTTTTCTCTTATTACCCTTCCCCTACCCATCCCACCTTCCCTACACCTTTAGCTCCTTTCTTCCCATTTCTCAATGTCAGTAATCTTATTAGGATCTTATGCATTAGTGCAGATTATTCACACCAGAAAAACTATTCGGTATTTACACATGTGTGACTTATTTATTTCATTTAGGAGTATATCTTCAATATGTATCCATTTTCCTATGAATGAATCTATTTTCTCATTCTTTATGGCTGAGTAGTATTCCATTTTATAGAAAAACCACATCTTCTTTGTCCAGTTTCCAAATGATGGGCAAATGGGCTGTTTCCAAGATTTAGCTATTACAAACTGTGCCGCTATAAACATGAGTGCGCATACTTCTCTGTGATATGATTCTTTTAGTTCTTTTGGAAAGATACCCAGCAGAGGGATGGCTGGGTCAAATGGAACCTCCAGTCCAAGCTCTTTGAGGTATCTCCATATTGATTTCCATAGTGGTTGCACCAGTCTGCACTCCCACCAACAATGGAGAAGGGTTCCTTTCTTCCCACAACCCCACCAACATTTGTTATTGTGTGATTTCTTGATAGCAGCCATTCTTTGTGTGGTGAGGTGGAATCTCAGGGTTGTTTTCATCTGCATCTCTCGAATGATCAGTGATGTGGAACATATTTTCATATATTTACGTGCTGCTTTTACTTCTTTATCTGAGAAACGTCTGTTCATGACATGATTTTTTAATGCTTTTAATAGCTTGCCATTTAACCCTCTGGTTTATTCACCTAATGCCACCAATGGTGGGAATTCCATCAACTCCCAAGGCAGTGTATTTCATGCTTACACAGCCCTCTTTTGCTCTTTAATTCAACAAAAATGTTTACTCCCGTACCTTCTCCTTTGAAGCAATCTAGAGCCTGTAAACAGAATAGTCCTTCATGTATTTGAGAATAGAGCTCCTTGTTATACTTCTTCCTACTCCCATCAATGGATTCTCCCTGCCTTTTCTCTTTTAGGATGAGAAATTCGGCATTCTTTTAAATGTCCCACCTCAAACATTGTTCCAAGATTCCGTACTGTCCTTCCAATGGGACTCATGGACAGGTCATTCACAGTGCCATTTTAAATGTTTACTCACAAGGATAAATTCATAAATAGTGGCAGAAAAAAATAAAAGTGATACGAACAGGTACTAATGAAAGTAACATAAACAACAAAAATTAAAGTGTGAAACTTCTGTGGAAATTATCTTGTCTCCTCTGAATGAGCATCATTTTCATGATTTAGAGTATGTGCAATCCCCAGTCCAGCTTCTACATTCTTAGGTGAAACCAAGTTAGAGGGAAACAAGAATCTTTCCTTTGCACAGTGTGCATTTCTAGCATTATGCTAGGAGAGATTTTCTGAGACTAGCCTAATATACTCATTAAAATATCTTGTGTTTGTCTTATGGAGATATCATTAAACTTGTATTTCTTGAATGCGTATGTCCCTTATTTGTATTGCAGCAGACTTAAAACTATTAAAAAGGTGATATTTTTAACTTCAAAGTTTGGTTACCCCCATGTGCCTCTTTTTAATATTTGAAATGAAACAGCGGGGAGATTTATGTTGAATGTTCCAGGACTATTAGAGTTAGCTAGACCTCTGAGATGCATTCAGCTTGGTCTAACTAACAGAGTACTTAATCCACGTCATTGCTTGGACTCTAGGGTGCATGCCCAGTGAAGACATTTATTTACCAAATTAAAAGCACAGCAAGTAGAAGCCAAGGTATTATTTAAGCACATTTATTGACTGCTATTCTGCTACTATTTACTAAATTTCTCTGTGATGGAAGATGATGAATGAGTTGATGCTTGCAATCACTTGGCTCCACTAAAGAAGAAATACATCTTCCTTGATTTATTCCTCTTGCATTGACAAAACAGCCTTTGGTAGAATTGGAGTGTATCCAGCTCTAGCTGGGTACAGTATGAAGATTTTTTTTTCCCATTGAATGATTCTGTCAAATCTGTCTGCTAGGTGAAATCACGTAGTAAAGAGATACCTGACGTGCTTGGGTTAGTGCCAGGTTTCACCTACATTTGTGCAAGTCCTTTTTCTTCTCTTCTTCTGGGGAATATTCACACGCAGAAGTGGGTATGCACACATGTATGTGCACAGGTGAATGGTGACCTGTGCAGCCTAACCTATAGCTTCATTGGACAGCGTCCTCAGATGGGACAACACAATGAAGAGTGTGTGTGTAATTCTACTTGATTCTCTCATTGAAGGATGCTCTATGTGTATTGGTCGGGTGGATGCCAAACATGGCCAGATATTTCTGTCCACCATCAGCCCTGAGAGACAAAGAAATTTACACAGTTGTTTAAGGAATGAGAAGTGACACGAAGTGTAATGATGTTAAAATGTGGGCAAAGTAAGAAGTTGTGTATCATGGAGCACTTGTTAGGATCGGTCTGAAATAGGATGGATCCTCAGAAAATGCCCTAGGGTGCCTACGTTCCCTGACCCCTCAGCCTCTGTTCTCTCAGACAATTTTCCCTTCATTGATAATCTCTACTGTGAAGTCAACGGGATCAAGCTAGGTCTTTCACCTGAATATTCATCCATCACTCCCAAACCTCTGGGGCATATCTATCTTTTCCTGCTGATGAAGCTGTAACCCATTCTGTCTCAGGAAAGCTTGGATTATGTGCATCTAAAAGTGGATCTGGTGAATGTTCAAGTTGTGGTCTGCAAACACTTTGGAATAGCACACTGTTTTATCCAAAGTTAGTTTTGGAAAAGCCTACTATTTCATAAAAAGCTCTTCTCAGACTGACGCAGGGAGAGTTATTCAGAATTCCATGGGTTTGGTGAGCTAGGATGAGTGTTCAAGTAGTATCCCTCATCTGAGGACCCAAGTCTGAGGGACTCTGCAGTGTGTCCGATCATATTTTCTATTCTACTTTCCTATGGAATAAATGGATCGTGCTCCTCCCTGGCTCTCCTCTCGCTCACTCTGGAAACATTTTTTTCTTGTACAGTTTAAGGACCTTACTTACAAAATAATGTTCAGCAACTGTAATACACCTCTCCATATACACACAGCTATAAATTCTTTTACTGGATATCCATCTGTCTTAATGAATCCCTGAGATTTATTGAGAAGTCAGTGGTGAACCTTGGAAGAGGTAAGGCTCGTCCATCAAGGTTTTCTAGCATAACTTAACAAACAAACAAATATCTGTGCTGGTAAAACCCTAGACACTACACCTCCAAAACAGCAACCACCAACACTGACTAGGGAGAGGGCGGCTTCTTTCCTGACCACTTTCTCTTTTTTGAAAAAAGCTTTACAGTCTTAAAATAAATAACAAGTAATTACTCTGGAAAAGAAATAGGTAATTTACGAAGAAACCTAATATGTTAATTGATTATTCATTGAGAAAATAAGAGACATTTTGAAGCTGGAGTAAATCTGTCCCTTAAAAGCCTTTGCCTCAGTTTGCTGGTTGAATGGAAAATACGGTAGCAATGAAACTGAAATCTGTTGGCTATTTTATGCTTCATTTACAGCATATAAAACACGTCATAGTTGATTGTCAGCATTTAAAAATGGACTGTTTTTCAAGGGCTGCATTTATCCGTTTTCTTTCAGAACAGAGGGACAGTGGGGGTCCACTGTCTTTCAGATGCTGGGAAACAATGTCAGAGAATCCGAGCTACAGCTTTTTCATAAAGACAAGCAATGAACTGAGGTTATGATTGCCAAATACATATTCCCCATGTTTTGAAACCTACTCTTTATGTGTGGAGAGGTCAGCAGATAATCAGATAGCACTGGCTTTCTGTTTCAGCTCTGTAGTTGAGGCCAGTTGTGTGGATATGCTCAGCCCCACAGGTTAACTTTGATGTCAGTCTCTACATTTTGGATTTGTACACCAGGAAAAAAAATTTTTTTTATTTCTTAAATCCGATCGCTTCTAAAATTTGTTTTGTATCATCATTATTCTTATTATATAGCTTCTTAAATTGAAAGCATTCCTTGGGGAGATGAGTTTCATGAGCTTTTCTACGGAAAGGTATAAAATAATAGTTTTTTTCTCTTTTTATCAATGCTGCTATGATATAATTTAATAAACTGTATCTGTTGAAGCAACACTTACTGATTTTGACACCACCACAATCAAACTACAGAATACTTTAATCATCTTCAAAAGTTTCACTGTAACCCTTTTTGATTCCTCTGTACCAATCCTAGCTCAGGAGAACTGCTGTTATACATGTTTTGCCACCATAGACCCTAATATTTGTTCTAATTTCTCTACTTTTTAAGTTTCAAAACTTAATATTTTCACATTTTGCAAACAACTCCATTTCTTTCTGTATTTTTATTGGTTTCTTACAGTTTTGTCTTACACTTCTTTCAGTTTTGCTCTCTGCAAAGACTGCAGACCAATCTCAAAGCCAGTAAGAGTTATACACAGTGGAAGCTGTATCCTGGGTTTTGAATGACACATTAATTGCTTATCATTCAACTCATGTTAATCATGTACTCTAGTACAATAAAGTCATGAGTATAACAAAAGTTGTAACCCTAAAAATGGACCTCAGCTACATTTGGTTATATGGTGTCCCCGAAGTCCCAGGAGCTAAAGGCTGGGTCTCCAGGATGGTGCCTCTGGGAGGTGGTGCATTCTCTCAGAGATGGAACTGGTTGTATTTTTAGGACATTGTTGCTGAGCTGTGGAAAGGGGTTGTGAAACCTTAGTCTCCCTGCCCTCTCTTTTGTGTACTGAACCTGAGGCAAGCAGTTTTTTTCTGTGCTATTGACATGATTATGCCTGCTGAGCATGGAATGGAACCCCGGTCTGTGACCCAGAGTGAATCTCTTCTGCTTATGAGGCAGTTGCCCCATAGAATGATAGGAAGCCGACAGACTGATCTTTACCATATTTGCAACACTGCCCATGAAGTGAGCAAATTAAATGTTTATGGGACCTCACAAAGACAATTGTAGAAAAATGCGCTATCAAAATTTTAATGTATTTGGCTTTTCATAGGAGGAACATAAAGACTTGTAAATACAATGAATTATTTGTGGAAGAGAGGTTGAAAATAGCACTCTGAAACCTCTTATGTCAGTTAGAAATAAAACACAGATTAATATGTATACCCAAAGAGTTTCTCTACAAAGTACAATAATTTTAAATATTGTATCAGAAAGCAGTTTTATACAATTTTTGACACCATGGTACACTGTTCAACTTTAGTCTTCATTGTGATGATATGTATTTTATTTCAAAACCTAATGCTATATATCATTTAAAATAAATTGAGCTCTATCTCAAACAATAGTAGTAATGACAAATTATTCTTGAAAATAATTTAAGTGGTATAAGCCATTTGTCAAATGGAAGAAAGTAAACACTTTTTTAAAAGTTACGGTTAACTTTAGAATGTTGAAATGAACTTTATGACAAATGTTTAAAAATTTCCCCTCTATTATGTCACAGAGGCATGACTAAAAGCACAAACTGCAGTTACTGTATTAGACTTGGAAACCTTCCTCTATAATATACTAGCTGTGTGTTCTTAGAAAGTTATTCAATCTCAGTTTACTTATGTATAAAGCAGGGAAAGTAATACTACTTACACATCATTGTATTTCTGTGATATTCAACAAATTTATACAAAATATTTAAAACAGCATTAAATACAGCAGGTATTATTATCCCAGCTCCTCAGCTTTCATGAGATAATATATTATTATAATAGAATTTTGTAAATCATAGAATCTTGGAAAGTGATGAAGTAAAAGATATCTAATTTTCAGTTGCTTTATGAAATACTTGCATTCAAATTCTATGACACTGTCCCTGGTATTGAAAAATACTTAGAGTCATTTTAGTATTAATTTTACCTTTTTTTAAAGTTACTTTCTCATTGCTGAGATACAATGCCCAAACACCCACACGGTAAAGGAGGAGTGATTTCTTTTAGCTCACAATCTGTAGAGGTTTTAGTCCATAGTTGGCTGTCTCTGAGGCAGGGCAGCACGGCAGAGTGGCAGGGCAGAGGAGAAACAGTCCATGGCAGGGTAGGGAGGAGACAGCAAACCTGCCTTCCCTCTTTCCTTTCATATTCTGCATAGACTACAAGCCTACTGATTGGCCCAACCCACACTCAGAATGTACAGACCCAGAACTATCCTAGACTAATCAACAGACTGATTTAGTTATCATGCCCCTTATTCCATATTCACACATCTTAGATCCAGCCACCTGCAAAAAGTCCCACCTATGAGCACATGAAGCATTGGGGGACATCTAGATAAAGTCATAACATACTTAATGGTAAATATTTGAGGTCTAACCAAAATAAATTCAGAAGTATTATATTCCTATAAAATTAACACTATCTCCTTGGTGCTAAAAAGTTAGAGGACAGCCTTTGATGGTGGAAAAGTGGTCATCCAGTCAGTTAAATAAGAAACTGCCTCTCATCCCACTGTCATTGAAATAAAATTTTGTGGGCTGGGGATTTAGCTCGGTGGTGCTGCCACCTGCCTCGCAAGCGCAAGGACCCAAGTTTGATCCCCTGTACCAAAAAATAAATAAATAAATAAATAAATTTTTGTGTATTTTAAAAATTATTTACATGAGAATAAAGACTCAGTGTGCCAAATAGTTGGCTCACTGTCTAAAAACCTTTGATCTTCAATCACTTTCAAGCACAAAGCAGCTTTGTTTAGTGCCAAGAACAGTTAATTTCCTGAAACTAATAAAGTATATTTCACTTTTTCATACAGGTAAAAGAGTGAATATGTACCAATAAACTCAATTAAAGCTGAAAAAAACGAGTGAATATGTAAATGAACAACTAAATAAATAGAAAGGATGTCCAAGATATGTGTGAGTTTCTAGAGGTCAGGGCCAGTGCCTTGGACCACATGCTATCCTTAACTGTTGAGAGTGCTGATAGTTTATTGGCACATGAGCTCTTAGGTAATTGAAGTGGTTATTTACCTGATTTTCAAGTGTCAGTCTTAGAGCTACTGTATTTTTCTTCATCAACAGTCTTCTTCACATGGAGATTTGGATGCTGAATTTCTGTTAGCATGCCAAGTTTCTCTAAGAAGAAGCATAATCAAATTGTGGGTTACATAACTGAATACAGTGGTTGGAGCTCAAGATGAAATGGATCACTCTGGTCAGTGGTAGTTAGGTTGTAATAATTTCTTCTTCTCAGAATAATTATGTCCTCGATCCATTTGTCAAAGATTCAATATGGAGTTCCAAACCATAGATAGTAGTCCCCTTCTGGATTTTCAAACATTTCTTTTTTAGATGTTGATTGGAATCAGATATGTGGAAGAATAATGAATTCCCAAGGAAAGAGATACTGGGTTATAAATTTTAAATGTACTTACTTCTTTCTGTCCCTGTTTTATAAAATAAACATAAAATTTTAAACTATTCTGTGATGAATAGATTACTATTAAAATAACTGAATATTTTATTATTGAATATGAACAAAATAACATTCATGAAGAGTAAACTCTTAATTTTTTTCCTTTTTATTGTTCTTTAAATCATCAGTATTCAGATCATAAGATTATAGAAAAAACTTTTGTGAAATATTGTAAATCTATTCATGGCTTCATGTTAATAAAATGGAATAATTTTGCTGACAGTGATCTCTTGATTCTAATGTAGATGAGTGAAAATTTAGCAGATAAATTATCGTTTATCTTTTCCTGACTAGTCTGTTTTGTGACATGCTTGTAGTGTACTTTATTTTTTTTCCTTATTTACAAAATAATTTACTTTTACAGCTAGTACTATTGGTAGATACTAGGAAATTAGAATATTTGATGTAATCATATTAATAACTTAAGATAATAAATTTAATATAATAAATCTTGATGAAATATTAAAATCCATTATTGATTTGAGAAAAAACATTTAAGCTCTTTTGAAAAACCTAATGAAATTTGATATCTTAGCATAAAATTTGCAGTAAATTAAATCTAATCAATTAGTACAGATTTTATATATTAACTCATCCAACTGAAATATAGAAATAAACTTGGTAACTTTTTTGTAAAACTGTGGCAAGCTCCACTGAAAAGAATCCGTGGTTCAACTGAAGACTTTAAAATACATCAAATGTTCCCTTAAAATTGCTCCAAAATGAAAATAAAATACTTTCATTTGGTGTAGAGCCTTAAAAGTTAAATGCAGTAATTTTAAAGCTAATTTTATTTATTTTTAAAATAATAACTGTATAGCAACAAAAATAATCTCTCTTTAAACTCTGGACTAGAAGTATAGACTATTTGACTTCACTTTTTTATACAAAATTGGCTTTTTGATAAAAAACTACAACAGAATAAAATTATCATCTTTCTTTTTCCTCTTCTCTTCTCCCTCTTTATTTAATTGTTATTTTCCTATTATAATTCAGAAACTCTCCCTCCTGGAACTACTTTAATGCCTGGCACAATACAATTTATAAATATCTCATGCCATTTATTGACGTGTATTTTTAATAATACACCAGAATTCAAAAGCAAATTAGGTACCTACTAATTTTTCATGAAAGTTTTACTAAATTAGATTTCACTACAAAACAATCTATAAGTTACATTGTTATATTTCATGTCTCTTTTTATTAAAACTATCACAAAACTTAAAAATAAATTATCCTAAAAGTGGAAGAACTCCTGGGCCTTATTTTCCTGAAGAAGGTAGGTTCACCCATTTGGTGTTTTTAAAAAGTTTGTTGATGTATTTTTTTCAGATTACTTTATCTGCTCTCTATATGTCTACCAATATGGCAAACCCTTAGTTTGGTTTAAAATCATCTTTTTCAAACAATTGAATTTACTGGTACATTCTAGGTAGACAGTACAGTTACATTCATTACTGGGATCTTGTACTTTTACATGACAGGTCTTGGTTCTCAATTTTCCCCCTTGTCCCCACCCTCCCTTCACCAACTCCTCCTCTCCCCACCTAAAAACACTTTATCTCCATTCTCGTATTTTTTCCCTTTCCATTATCCCCCTTCCCCTACTTTTCTCACTGTCCCTACACCTTTAGTACTTTTCTTCCTATTTCATGTTGCTAATTATTCCTTTAGGATCTTGAGTACTATTTTAGTTTTTCACACCAGAGAAACTATTTGGTTTTTATACATGTGTGACTTATTTATTTCACTTAGGAGTATGTCCTCAAAATGTATCCATTTAGGTATGAATGAATCTACCTTTTCATTCTTTATGGCTGAGTAGTATTCCATTTTATAGAAAAACCACATCTTCTTTATCCAGTCTCCAAAGGATTGGCAAATAGGCTGTTTCCAAGTTTTAGCTATTACAAACTGTGCTGCTATAAACATGGGTGTGCATATATATATATATCACTGTGGTATGATTCTTTTAATACTTTTGGAAAGATACCCAACAGAGGGATGGCTGGGTCAAATGGAACCTCTAGTCCCAGTCCTTTGAGGTATCTCCATATTGATTTCCACAGTCGTTGCACCAGTCTGCACTCGCACCAACAATGGAGAAGGGTACCTTTGTCCCCACAACCCTATCAACATTTGTTATTGCGTGATTTCTTGATAGCAGCCATTCTTTGAGAGTTGGGGTGAAATCTCAGTGTTGTTTTCATCTGCATCTCTTGAATGACCAGTGATGTGGAACATTTTTTCATATATGTACTTGCTGCTTTTACTTCTTTGTCTGAGAAATGTCTGTTCATTTCAGATAATCCTTTTTGAATTGGGTCTTTATATTTGGGGGGACTGATTGTTTTGAGTTCTTTATATATTCTAGATAATTGTCCTTTGTCTGAGGAGCACCTGGCAAAAATTTTTTCCCACATTGTAGGTTCTCTCTTAATTCTGTTGATGGTTTCTTTTGCAGTGCAGAAGCTTTTTAATAAGATGAGATCCCACTTGTTGATTCTTTATGCTAATTCCCTTGCTACTCAGGATTTGTTCATAACGTCTTTTCCTATGCCAATGTCTTCAGAGTTCTGCCTAACTTATCTTCCAGCAAGTTTAGTGTTTCTGTTTTAATATTTAGATCTTTAATCCACTTGGATTTTAGTTCAGTACATGGTGAAAGATAAGGGTCTAGTTTTAATCTTTGGCAAGTTGAAATCCAGTTTTTCCAACACCATTTATTAAAGAGGCTATCTTGCCTCCAGTGAGGATGGTTGGTTCCTTTGTCAAAGATGAGGCAGCTGAGTACATCTGGAGTTTTTTTTTGTATCTTCCAACCTATTCCACTGATCCTCAGGTCTGTTTCTTTGTCAGTACCATGCTGTTTTTAATCACAGTGTCTTTGTAATATAGTTTCAAATTAGCAATTGTTATACCCTCAGCCATGTGTCTGTTGCCTAGGATGGCTTTTGCTATTCTAGGTCTCTTCTGGTTCCAAATGAAGTTTTCGATTCTTTTTTCTAGTTCTGTGAAATATAGTGTCAGAATTTTAATTTGCATTGCATTGAATCTGTATAGTGGTTAGGGTAGTATGGCCATTTTCACTATGTTGATTCTTCCTACCCAGGAGCAGGGGATATCTTTTCATTTTCTTATATCCTCTTCGATCTCTTTTTTCAGAGTGCTGTAATTTCCATTGTAGAGGTCTTTTGCTTCTTTTGTTAGATTGATTCCTACATACTTCATGTTTTTGGATGCTATTGTGAAAGGAGTTGTTTTCCTAATTTTTATCTCAGTAAATCTGTTATTTGTGTATAAGAAGGCTATTGATTTTTGAGTGTTGACCTTGTATCCAGCGACTCTGCTAAAAGTGTCAATTGAGTCTAAGATAGAGACCATCTATTCCAATTTTTTGCAGGGCTTTTATGATGAATGGTTGTTGAATTTTGTCAAATGCCTTTTCTGCATCTATCAAGAGAATCATGTGGTTTTTGTCCTTGATTCTGTCAATATAGTGTATTACATTTATTGACTTACATATGTTGAACCATCCTTGCATCCCTGAAATAAATCCAACTTGGTCAGGATGTATGATCTTGATGATCTTCTGTATTCTGTTTGCTAATATCTTATTAAGGATTTTTGCATATATATTTATTAAGGAGATTGGCCTGTAGTTCTCTTTTTTAGGTGGGTCTTTCCCTGGTTTAGAAATCAAAGTGATACTTGCTTCCAGGAATGAATTTGCCAGTGTTGCTTCCCTTTCAATTTCATTGTAAAGTTTAAAGAGTAGTGGCAGTATGGCAGTAGTTCTTTTTTTTTTTTTTTTTTTTTTTTTTTTTTTTTTTTTT